>NC_057804.1:226134285-226180491 GCF_018294505.1 Triticum aestivum | reverse complement strand
GCCTCCCCACGCCCGCGGTCACCACGCCACTCCCGTCGTCGCCCGCGAGCCCCGTGGCGCCCTGTTTTCCCCCTCCGCTGCTGCTGGCCCGCGCCCGCGGCCACCCTCTCCGTCGACGACCCATCTCCGGCCACCGCGACCGGCATTTCCCCTGGCCGACGCTGTGGCCGCCGGCGCCCTACTGTGCCAGGTCATGGGTTCCGCCCCGCTAACGGGCGCCCCGCAGCCCCCCCTGCGCCCGCTAACCCGCATCAGCCCCTCTGGGCCAATGACAAACGGGGCCCGCGCCCCAGAACGATTTAAAAAAAAGATAATAATAAATATAATTAAATACTAAATAATCAATCAATTAACTAAATAATTAACTTAATTAATTCTGTTAAATTAATTAATTAAATTAGTTAACCTAATTAATTGTAGTTAATAAACCTAATCATTTTAGTTAGACTAACTAAACCTGATTAGTTAGTCTTAGACAATGTCAACCGGGACCCACTGGTCAGGTTGACCAGTCAACCACTATTGACTGCTGACGTCAGCATGACATCATGCTGACGTTGTGAATCTATTTTCGAATTAAATTAAATAATTAATTAAATTCCAGAAATTAATAAAATCTTTAGAAAATCATATCTTTTAAACCGTAACTCGGATTAAATTATTTTCAACATGAAAGTTGCTCAGAACAACGTGACGAATCCAGGTACGCAGCCCGTTCGTCCGCCACACATCCCTAGCATACCGAACACGCAACTTTCCCCTCCGGTACCTCTGCCCGAACACGCGAAACACCGGGATACTTTCCCGGATGTTTCCCCCCTTCGCCGATATCACCTACCACTACGTTAGGTCACCCCTAGCACCGCATATTGCCGCGTCCTGCTTTGTGTTACATTTGATTGCTCTGTTATTTATTGTGTTCCCCCTTTGTTACTTCTTTCCGGTAGACTCTGAGACCGGTGCCGATGTCCGTGTGTTCGACTACACCGAAGACGACCCCTCCTTCTTGCCAGATGCTGCTGGATCACCGGGTAGGGTTATGCTATGCGATGCTACTGGAGATGCTACTTGGAGATGCTACCTGGAGGACTTCAATCTACTCTCTTCTACATGCTGCAAGACGGAGGCTGCCAGAAGCGTAGTCTTCGATAGGATTAGTTATCCCCCTCTTATTCTGGCATTCTGTAGTTTAGTCTACTGATATGGCCCTTTACACATATACTCATGCATATGTAGTGTAGCTCCTTGCTTGCGAGTACTTTGGATGAGTACTCACGGTTGCTTTCTCCCCCCTTTTTCCCCTTTCCTTTCTTTCTGGTTGTCGCAACCAGATGCTGGAGTCCAGGAGCCAGACGCCACCGTTGACGATGACTCCTACTACATCGGAGGTGCCTACTACTACGTGCAGCCCGCTGACAACGACCATGAGTAGTTAGGAGGATCCCAGGCAGGAGGCCTGCGCCTCTTTCGATCTGTATCCCAGTTCGTGCTAGCCTTCTTAAGGCAAACTTGTTTAACTTATGTCTGTACTCAGATATTGTTGCTTCCGCTGACTCGTCTATGATCGAGCACATGTATTCGAGCCCTCGAGGCCCCTGGCTTGTATTATGATGCTTGTATGACTTATTTATGTTTTTAGAGTTGTGTTGTGATATCTTCCCGTGAGTCCCTGATCTTGATCGTACACGTTTGCGTGCATGATTAGTGTACGCTTGAATCGGGGGCGTCACAAGTTTAGTTATTCTAGTGTTGTTCCGCGGTTTTGGTACAAAGACTTATTTGGCGCAGTGGCTAGCCTAGCTTCGGCGTCGCTTCGAAGTCAGCGGCTCTAATCCTAGCGTGCTCATTTTTCCCGTGTTCTTCCACCGCGCGAACGTAAAATGGGCCGGCCTAGGTGAGCTACGCCTTGTGCGACTCGTCGACATTTTGATGCAAAGAGCGTCACACATGACCTCCCATTAGCGCCAACTAGGAGACCCTGAAGATACTCTCCGCTGTTAACCCGAGAACTTATGTTCATCGCATTTGCAATTCCCCTTCCACCGTCAACCCTTATGGATAACTACTTGCAGTTGTTATTCTTACATTCATCCCCAGTTGGTCTTGTTATTACCAGATACCTCGAAACACTCATCGTTGTTTCGGTAATCCTTTGAGCTTACTGCCTTGCTGTTCTTTGTCACCTGAATACCCAAACGGATAATTCCTCGCACTTGTCGAGTATCCCCTCATCCCTAGCCGTTCATGTGTTACACATAAGTCCTCGAAATACTATTCGATCCTCCAAAAATCCTTAGTAGCTTATTGCTCTGTCATACTTGTCTACTTGCATGATGGAGGCTTTCCATATGTCTGGCAATATTCGTTAGTATCCTTAGGCATCGTCATTTTGATTCTTTTGATTCAACATGAGTGCGAATGCACGCAATCATCATTTGATCCTTTTAAATTATCTTTCCGGCTCAAACGTCATTTTAAACATGAGCTGGTTCTCAACCAATCCAAATGCCGTCGATAGTACCCCTAAGGCTATTCAACTTATCCACCCCTATTCAGAACATTGCTTCTGTTCCCTTAATTTGGAAATCATAATTCCTTTGCATTTGAGCTCTGGATTAGTCAGTTGTTTCTATAATCCAATGCCTTTGCATTGTTACTTCCTCTGATTGTGTGCCGATGCTCACATCAGCTCTGTTATGGACCGACAGATCCTTTAATGGATTTTATCCGACATTGTCCTTCATATTCAATAACCTTGTGAGCCTTCCCTTGGATACATATTGGCTTTGGTAAATTGTATCATCTACTTTCTCAACCTTGCTCTACTTTCGAGCTTGTGATATTTACACTTGAAACTTGTGGTATATGTTTCTAAGAAGCCCCTATGGGTTGAACCTATACCTTCCTTAAAAACCGTATGAACCGGAAGGTTTTGACAAGTCAACCCTTCTAGTGTTTAGCAGATAATTTTCTACCATACAACTTCTTTGAGAACGAGAAGTGAATGGAAGGTTATGCATTATGGAAGTGGGAGTCGACCTTGAACTTTGTGTTCATGCCCATGGACACGATGTAGATCTTATCATTAAAGCTTCTCTTAAATTAATTATTCCCTTGGTATAAGTACATCTTATATCTGAGATCTGGCCTTTTGCAATCGTGGTTCCGACCATGATCTCCTTTAAATACCATTTCTCGTGCATGTTTAAGAACTTATCTTCTTTAGAGAAATACCCCAGTCCAAGCTCTACTTTGGACTGTCGTCGAGTATTACCCCCTGGTATCTCGAGATTATCATGGAACTGCGTAACTTCTTATGAGTTCTTCACTAGTGCTATATTCCCACCGATTCCATTTTTTTCACGGGCTCTGAGTTTTTAAACACTCAAAGACACCAATAACTGAACCGAGTCCGCACTACGGTTCAACAACTCTTCAGTAAGCTTCTATAAGTACGAGTTTGTACCCGATCACGCCATTCCTAGCCTGTTTGACTATATCATTGTCGTGATGATTCTAACTGTGCTACCTGGTCCTTATTCTCGAAGCACAATTTTCGACGTTGAGCTAAGCTTACATCAACTTTCCTTGTCATATCATTTTGCTTTGAACAACAAGCTTGATTTCGAGTTGGCTTCGTACCCTTGGTTCCAATAACATTTCACTTCATCATTCCTTTGATTAGATGTCAATTGTGTTCATGATGAGAAATACCCTCCTTGCCCTTGATGATTTTTATTATCATCGACAACACCCTTGACTTCCTTTTATCGCGAACTTGTCCACATTCTGAATACAACTTGCTCTCCAGCTAGTGTTGTGTTCTGCCTTGAAGTATTACTGTCTTTTATGTCGAGAATGTTGTGGGGATTGCTCCACCTCTTAGAAATTCTTGATATGATGATACTTCTCATCATCACCATTCTTCCTTGGTCCCCGTGTTGTTTTTAACCAGCATACCAATAGATGCTGTTTGAGTTCTGTACTTCTAGCAACCCTATTGCTTTGAAGTTAACGATCGACAGTTCATTCTTGGACCGTTGATTATTGAATCGTCACTCTAACATTGATCTCGCTGCCTAAGGTCATATTTCAGGCACACCTTTCAACTAATGATTGATGGTGTATGTTTTCCTAGAGCATACAACATTATCTCATTTGAATTGACAAGTGTCATCTTCTTGTTCACATTATTGTGGAAATCCATCCGTTTGGAATTCTCGATGAATTGTCGCTGAGCCCATCACCCACCTTCTCATCCCCTCCCTGGTTTATTGATGGACTACTGTTTCAGGAACTCGCTCCCATAGTTCATTTCCCAAGAATCTTGCAATGTCATTTCGTCGATTGGTGTTGCACCTTTTCTTCTCGGACATCCTGAGTCTGAGGTATCATGACATCAATCGGATCTGAATCTCGGTCAGATATGATGGCTGGGACAACTTTCCAGGAGTTAGGATGTTGGTCCTTTGATGACCCGGTAATATGACGTCATGCCTAGCAACCCCCTGGCTGGAGGACCTATCATTATAATTTCTTTTGCAAGGATAACCATTCTTCCTGGAGAAATTGTAAGACTTATTCTATAAGTTGTTCCTGATGGATCCTTTGTGTTTCCAAAGTCTGATCTTCACCTGATGACCATGTCAATGCTATCTCGAAGCATGTCTATGGTACTCCTATTTTCAACAAGAACATTTGAAGCCCAATGCTAAATGTTTCTTGCTCAATTACCCAAACAGCATTGCCGGGGTAATGTCCTGAAATTTCTCTCCCCTTACCTAAAGTGTTTTCTACTTTATATCCTATCATGGATATCTTGCTCTGTTTGTCCTTGGGAAGGAAATACCCCGGAATATGTGTCTTAACACATTTTCCTTTCCCTTGTTCTGTTTAATCTGATAATCATATTTTCCTTTCCATTGTTTGATTTAACCTTTCTTGTGATCTATATGACCTAAGCAGTAATATTCTCCTGCTTATGTAAACACCTCGTGGTACCGCTATGTCAGTAAGACCCTGTTACTATTGTTGATGACATTCCGGTAGCCACCGATGGATGAGAACCTTGCCTATTGGCCCGCCTCGTTCAACGAGCGGGAAAATGGTTCTCTTCGTCCCTCGCCCTTGGTATCGATGTTGTTGCCGACATAACTGATAGGCTACCCTCTGACACGCCTTAATATCGTGACCGTGCAAGATGTCGGCCCCCTTCCTACTTTCAACCATATGGTGGGCCCATAACCCACAGTTCCACAGGATCGAAACCTGACTCTCCTGCACCCCCTGATCCCAAGGTTGCTCCTCGCGTGTGGCCTCGTATGTAATTCACGAGCCATCTTCCGAGGGATCATCAAATCTGTTGCCGGACACAATACTTATTCCATTGCTCTGAATCCCTTTCACAATTCGTTTCAGGCGACGAACGATTGCCTATGCACTTGGAACTCCTATTGGCACCTTCTTACTTTGCTCTCGATAATGTCTTAAGTTTCAAATTGAGAGTTACTTTCCGCCACCTTCCCTGATGTTATCTACCAGATAAGCAACACTGTAGCGACCCGTTCTTCCGGAATACAACCTTATCCTTTCATAAGTACGATGGAGTTCCCGAAGCAAGGATGCCTACTTCATCATGATGACCGGAGCAGAGAAATGAAGACATCAAAGAAAGGGATTAACTTCTTCGAGAAGAGCAACCAACACCGAGAAGACCCGTTAGAATTTCGTAACCAATTCCTTTCCCCCTTACTCCCGCTCCTAAATCTCGGGACGAGATTTCTTGTAGTGGAGGAGAATTGTGATGCCCAGATAATTAAGCTACACTGATCCCACGCTAATGGTGCCACGTCGCCATGGTTACTGCTGCTAATCTATTGTTAGATCAAAACCGGTCCAAAATTCAAATTCAAAGTTTGGTAAATAATAAAAGTTTTGAAACATTAAAATAAAAATGTTCGGGTTGTACTAATTATTACATAGATAAATATGGTGTAGTAAACACATTTTTATAAAAAGCCTAAATAATTTAAAATGATTTAAAACAGAAAAGAAAAAAAATAAAAGAAAGAAAATACAAAAGAGAAAACAAACAGAAAAAAAGAAGAAAAGGAAAAGGACCCCCCGGGCCAGCCGACCCAACAGGCTGGCCCATTCGGCCGCACAGACCGGCCCAACCCCTCCCCTCCATAACCCCCCACCAGGGGGAAACCCTAACCCCATCCACCCCGTCACCCACTCGCCCCCTCCTCTCTGCCAATCTGGATCGGGATCCAGAGGGGGCCGACGCGGCCCCGCCACCACACGACGCCGCCCGGAACCCCCCCTATCCGGACCACCTCGCCGGCCTGCTCCTCGCCGACACCGTCCCCGTCCCCCTCCACCACGGTCCTCCCCGACCTCCATCGAGCACGCTGCCCGTTCCCTACGCACCCCGGTGAGGACCCCGGTCTTCCTTCTCCTCGTCCCCTCTCGCCGGCGCTTGCCTCGCTTCGGTGCCGCGCTCATCGCGCCCCGGTCCCTCCCTTCCCTACACTGTCGCCGGTGCCGTCCCGTGCGCGCACGCTCCGTCGTGACCACGCCCATTCCCCTTATACCACGCCGGCGTCGCAGTCACCGCCGTCGACCTCACCCCACTCCTGCAACCCCTCCTGCTTCGGCCAGTGGCGCCCCTGTTTTCCCCCTCCGCTGCTGCTGGCCCGCGCCCGCGGCCACCCTCTCCGTCGACGACCCGTCTCCGGCCGCCGCGACCGGCGTTTCCCCTGGCCGACGCCGTGGCCGCCGGCGCCCTACTGCGCCGGGTCATGGGTTCCGCCCCGCTAACGGGTGCCCCGCAGCCCCCCTGCGCCCGCGCGCCCATGCGCCCGCTAACCCGCATCAGCCCCTCTGGGCCAATGACAAACGGGGCCCGCGCCCTAGAACGATTTAAAAAAAGATAATAATAAATATAATTAAATACTAAATAATCAATTAATTAACTAAATAATTAACTTAATTAATTCTGTTAAATTAATTAATTAAATTAGTTAACCTAATTAATTGTAGTTAATAAACCTAATCATTTTAGTTAGACTAACTAAACCTGATTAGTTAGTCTTAGACAATGTCAACCGGGACCCACTGGTCAGGTTGACCAGTCAACCACTGTTGACTGCTGACGTCAGCATGACATCATGCTGACGTTGTAAATCTATTTTCGAATTAAATTAAATAATTAATTAAATTCTAGAAATTAATAAAATCTTTAGAAAATCATATCTTTTAAACCGTAACTCGGATTAAATTATTTTCAACATGAAAGTTGCTCAGAACGACGAGACGAATCCAGATACACAGCCCGTTCGTCCGCCACACACCCCTAGCATACCAAACACGCAACTTTCCCCTCCGGTACCTCTGCCCGAACACGCGAAACACCGGGATACTTTCCCGGATGTTTCCCCCCTTCGCCGATATCACCTACCACTACGTTAGGTCACCCCTAGCACCGCATATTGCCGCATCGTGCTTTATGTTACATTTGATTGCTCTGTTATTTATTGTGTTCCCCCTTTGTTACTTCTTTCCGGTAGACTCTGAGACCGGTGCCGATGTCCGTGTGTTCGACTACACCGAAGACGACCCCTCCTTCTTGCCAAAGTAACCAGGCAAGCCCCCCCCCTTAATCACCAGATATCTCCTATTCTCCTCTATACTGCTTGCATTAGAGTAGTGTAGCATGTTACTGCTTTCCGTTAATCCTATCCTGATGCATAGCCTGACATTGTTGCTACATCTGTTAATACCTTACCTGCAATCCTAAATACTTAGTATAGGATGCAAGTTTATCATCATTGGCCCTACATTCTTGTCAGTCTGCCTTGCTATACTATTGGGCCGTGATCACTCGGGAGGTGATCACGGGTATATACTATACATACATACATACTATATAGATGGTGACTAAAGTCGTGTCAGCTCGATGAGTACCCGCAAGTGATTCTGATGAGGGGGCTGAAAGGACAGGTGGCTCCATCCCGGTAGAGGTGGGCCTGGGTTCCCGACGGCCCCCGACTGTTACTTTGTGGCGGAGCGACAGGGCAGGTTGAGACCACCTAGGAGACAGGTGGGCCTGTCCCTGTTAGGTGTTCGCGGATACTTAACACGCTTAACGAGATCTTGGTATTTGATCTAAGTCTGGCTACTGGCCTATATGCACTAACCAACTACGCGGGAAAGTTATGGGCACTCGACGTCATGGTATCAGCCGAAGCCTTCTTGACGTCAATGACTGAGCGGCGCGCGCCGGGTTGGACTGCGTTAACGCAACTTCCTTTATAATGGAGGTTGTTAGGTCTGCTCACCGGCCGCGTACGCAACGTGCAGGTGTGCAATGGGCGATGGGCCCAGACCCCTGCGCGCATAAGATTTAGACCGGCGTGCTGACCTCTCTGTTGTGCCTAGGTGGGGCTGCGACGTGTTGATCTTCCGAGGCCGGGCATGACCCAGGAAAGTGTGTCCGGCCAAATGGGATCGAGCGTGTTGGGTTATGTGGTGCACCCCTGCAGGGAAGTTAATCTATTCGAATAGCCGTGATCTTCAGTAACAGGACAACTTGGAGTTGTACCTTGACCTTATGACAACTAGAACCGAATACTTAATAAAACACACCCTTCCAAGTTCCACAGACAACCTAGTGATCGCTTTTCCACAGGGCGACAAGGGGAGGATCGCTGGGTAGGATTATGCTATGCGATGCTACTGGAGATGCTACTTGGAGATGCTACCTGGAGGACTTCAATCTACTCTCTTCTACATGCTGCAAGACGGAGGCTACCAGAAGCGTAGTCTTCGATAGGATTAGTTATCCCCCTCTTATTCTGGCATTCTGCAGTTCAGTCCACTGATATGGCCCTTTACACATATACCCATGCATATGTAGTGTAGCTCCTTGCTTGCGAGTACTTTGGATGAGTACTCACGGTTGCTTTCTCCCCCCTTTTCCCCTTTCCTTTCTTTCTGGTTGTCGCAACCAGATGCTGGAGTCCAGGAGCCAGACGCCACCGTCGACGACGACTCCTACTACACCGGAGGTGCCTACTACTACGTGCAGCCCGCTGACGACGACCAGGAGTAGTTAGGAGGATCCCAGGCAGGAGGCCTGCGCCTCTTTCGATCTGTATCCCAGTTTGTGCTAGCCTTCTTAAGGCAAACTTGTTTAACTTATGTCTGTACTCAGATATTGTTGCTTCCGGTGACTCGTCTATGATCGAGCACTTGTATTCGAGCCCTCGAGGCCCCTGGCTTGTATTATGATGCTTGTATGACTTATTTATGTTTTTAGAGTTGTGTTGTGATATCTTCCCGTGAGTCCCTGATCTTGATCGTACACGTTTGCGTGCATGATTAGTGTACGATTGAATCGGGGGCGTCACAAGTTTAGTTATTCTAGTGTTGTTCAACGGTTTTGGTACAAAGACTTATTTGGCGCAATGGCTAGCCTAGCTTCGGCGTTGCTTCGAAGTCAGCGGCTCTAATCCCAGCGTGCTCATTTTTCTCGTGTTCTTCCACCGCGTGAACGTAAAATGGGCCAGCCTAGGTGAGCTACGCCTTGTGCGACTCGTCGACATTTTGACGCAAAGAGCGTCACACAGGACCTCCCGTTAGCACCAACTAGGAGCTCCCATACCCTGGGCAAGCACATCACTTTGTTTCCTTATCTCTTCCCACTTGGGCCTAACTAATCTGGCCAAATAGCCACCTAAGCGACCCCTCTTCTCCCTTCCCTGTACGTTCACAACTCATGGGGAAAGAGGAAATGCCAACAACTAGAACGTTTCGAGTGAACGCTGCCTCAGTGGAGAATCTAGCAGGACATTGGAGGGTAGGCTTAAAACACAAATTTCCTAAGTCTAATTAGCAAATACATTGCAATTGTTACATGTAAAGCACCAGAATATACTTGTCAAGTGGTATGTTTAGTTTAAATAGGATTTTGGAGGGTAGGCTTAAGCCTATTGAAGCCTCCCTGGTGGAATCGCCAATGCGCTGCCTCCTACCCTCCTCCTTTAATTCCCTCTCTGGACTCCTTCGTGGCTTAGTTCTCTTCACACCCATCTCTCCCATTGAGCGAAACCTCCTCTCCTTCCTGTTCTCTATGTACGTTCTCCAACCTACAGAACAGAAGAGAAAACCTACAGCCACCATGCACCCCTCCTTTAATTCCTTCACCTCTTAACTGTTTCAAGTTTTGAATATATTGAGAAGTGCATCTAGATCTCCTCTTCCAATCCCACCACTTGTCCTGCCCTCTCCCTTGCTCCTATCTACAAGACAACTCCATGAACTTGTGAAGCTCCATGGACGCCGGTGCTCGTTCCCGGTGATTCAGACCATCTTCGTCCAAACCCTTACGCCAAGTTCTTCTCCTTCATTCCATGAATCCATTCAGAAAAGAAAGAATGCGATCCGTCGATCACATGGGAAGAATTCCACATGTACTTCAACATTGTTCGTCGAGTTCATCGCATTGTATCTTCATGCTCGGTGAGCAACTATCCAATTCCTTGTGTGCGCCTTCAAAACATCAATCAAATTATCTCCTAGACATCATAGTTCCTCCTATTTTTATCGTTGGGCGCGTTGATGCTATCTGTCGCATGAACTAAATATTATAGGCATATTTCCATCGTTTGGCTCATCGTTTGATCTTGATCCTAATAGTTGAAACGTTTTAAGAGGTTAGAGGAACCCGTTTGTGGTTTTGGATTTATTTATTTATTTATTACTTGTGTGATGTATGCCTAGGAGTCGCTCCTAATTATTTTTGCAATGTTAGGAGTAACACATGATTCACTAGATTTGTTTTACTCTTGTTTTAGGTTGTTTAAATAGTTGTGCGTATTGTTTCGACTTGATGATTTGTGGAAGAATGTATAGTTCTCTTTTATGCATGCGTACTAAATATGTGAATTAGTTCCATCTTTAGTATTTTGAACTATGAATCTAGATTTCCTATGAGTTGCTAAATATTGTTGAATGTGTTGTTTCATGTGATATTTTTCTTTCGTGTGGTACGTAGTCATATGATATGCCTATGTACAAGTTTTTGTGTATTATTACCGTGTGTAGGTTTACATAGGATTATCTTAAGCTTTGCATGATTATGGAACATTTCATGTTTTCACTATATGCATCCTTTTATTTTGCATGAATATATATTAGATATGTTTTGTCTAGTCTTTTACATCCTTGTATCATGTGTTTTTTGTGTGCAATTGAAATCATGGCATGCCTTTGATGGTTTATCAATTTGTTGTATTTTTGGTTTAGTTCTTTATAATAGTCGTTATGAATCAGTGTGTTAACTTAGGAGATAGTTGCTTCTGGCAAATTGCTCATCGTTGCATTATTGTTCAAGACCATCTTATTATTTTATGTTAGCCCTACTTTGTGTCACATGACATGTTGTTTCGTGTGATATTTTAGTACAAACTTTTGATTAGTTGTATCATATTTTGTAGATGTTTGTTAAGCAAGATTACATGGTTGGTGTCGTTATGTCATGATTCAGATTTGTATTGCTATGTATGGTTTATGCTTACATCACATAATTTAGTTTATTACTTCTTGTTAATTATCCTTGGTGTTTTGTTTACCTAGGACGGTAGCTATGCATGCTTAGTTGATCGCCATGCCATGTTAGTGCTTACTCAAAGTAGAATGCGTGATTTTGTTGTATGCCTACCGCATGTTATATCATTGCTAGTTTGTACTTTATGATCGCACATGTGGTTTGCCTTCTCTTAGTAGGTACATATTAGTACTTTATGATTGTAACAAATAGAAATGCATGTCATTTTATTACTCATGATAGTATAGTACATTGCTTGATGTCATGATATGGTTCTCTAACTTGCCTAAATGTTTAGTATGGTATGCCCATATGCTTATATGACATAACTAGTATGTAAGTTGTGTGCTCTTGCCATTCTTGATATCCATGTTAGTTGATATCAACTAACTTATCTCATTGTTGTGATTTGTATTCTATTAATATCATACGTTGGCATCTCATGTGATGACCATTCATACTTAGTATTAATTATACATTTGTATCTAGTTACCTTGTTCTATATCTAGATGTCGTTCATGCAAGAGATCTTTCATGTCTTATGGTGTTCCATGTGTTATAGTTGTACTTCTGTTGTTCTTATATGATTGCCTTGTCTCACATTACTATTATGAGTGTTGTATATGTGTTGCAATAGTCCATCACATGCTTAGACTAGTTTACCTTTTGTGTTAGTTAAGTTGTGTTGTGGTGATATTATAGCCGCTAATGGTTATTGGTATTAGTCGTTCTTTATTAATAGGACAATGTCCAAGTTTAGTATCTTATCATGATCACTCGTATGTGTGATGCATGCGTTATTCATTGAGACCTCTAGTGATTCTATACTCACATGCCTTGTGTGAAGATGTGTCTTGATTTAGTTGTTTATTTAGTTTCGACCATCGAAATGGCGTGTCTCTTGTTATAGGAGTGCTCACTATTGTTATATAGTTGATGTATATGTTGGACTGATGTCTATTATGCAACCTTCTTCTTGTAGATGTTCTTGGGCCTCCAAGTGCAGAGGTTTGTAGGACAGTAGCAAATTTCCCTCAAGTGGATGACCTAAGGTTTATCAATCCGTGGGAGGCATACGATGAAGATGGTCTCTCTCAAACAACCCTGCAACCAAATAAAAAGAGTCTCTTGTGTCCCCAACACACCCAATACAATGGTAATTGTATAGGTGCACTAGTTCGGCGAAGAGATGGTGATACAAGTGCAATATGGATGGTAGATATAGGTTTTTGTAATCTGAGATTATAAAAACAGCAAGGTAACTATAGATAAAAGTGAGCACAAACGGTATTGCAATGCGTTGAAACAAGGCCCATGGTTCATACTTTCACTAGTGCAAGTTCTCTCAACAATAATAACATAATTGGATCATATAACTATCCCTCAACATGCAACAAAGAGTCACTCCAAAGTCACTAATAGCGGAGAACAAATGATGGGATTATTGTAGGGTACGAAACCACCTCAAAGTTATCCTTTCTGATCGATCTATTCAAGAGTCCGTAGTAAAATAACATGAAGCTATTCTTTCCGTTCAATCTATCATAGAGTTCGTACTAGAATAACACCTTAAGACACAAATCAACCAAAACCCTAATGTCACCTAGATACTCCAATGTCACCTCAAGTATCCGTGGGTATGATTATACGATATGCATCACACAATCTCAGATTCATCTATTCAAACCAACACAAAGTACTTCAAAGAGTGCCCCAAAGTTTCTATCGAAGAGTCAAGACGAAAACGTGTAACAACCCCTATGCATAAGTTCACAATGTTACGAAACCCGCAAGTTGATCACCAAAACATACATCAAGTAGATCACGTGAATATCCCATTGTCACCACAGATAAGCACATGCAAGACATACATAAAGTGTTCTCAAATCCTTAGACTCAATCCGCTAAGATAACTTCAAAGGGAAAACTCAATCCATTACAAGAGAGTAGAGGGGGAGAAACATCATAAGATCCATCTATAATAGCAAAGCTCGCGATACATAAAGATCGTGCCGAATCAAGAACATGAGAGAGAGAGAGATCAAACAAATAGCTACTGGTACATACCCTCAGCCCTGAGGGTGAACTACTCCCTCCTCGTCATGGAGAGCGTCGGGATGATGAAGATGGCCACCGGTGAGGGATCCCCCCTCCGGCAGGGTGCTGTAACAGGGTCCCGATAGGTTTTTGGTGGCTACAAAAGCTTGCGGCGGCGGAACTCCCAATCTATGTTGCTCTCCGATGTTTTTAGGGTATATGAGTATATATAGGCAAAAGTAGTAGGTCAGCGGAGTTACGAGGGTGGGGGCGCGCCTAACCCTGGGCGTGCCTCCCTGCCTCGTGGCCACCTCATTGCTTCCTTGACGTCCACTCCAAGTCTCCTGGACTGCGTTTGTTCCAAAATTGATTCTCCCGAAGGTTTCATTCCGTTTGGACTCCGTTTGATATTCCTTTTCTGCAAAACATTGAAATAGGCAAAAAACACCAATTTGGACTGTGCTTCTGGTTAATAGGTTAGTCCCAAAAATAATATAAAAGTGTATAATAAAACCCATTAAACATCCAAAACAGATAATATAATAGCATGGAACAATCAAAAATTATAGATACATTGGAGACGTATCAAGCATCCCCAAGCTTAATTCCTGCACGTCCTCGAGTAGGTAAATGATTAAAAACATAATTTTTGATGTGGAATGCTACCTAACATAATTTTCAATGTAATTCTCTTTATTGCGGCATGAATGTTCAGATCCAAAATATTCAAGATAAAAGTTTAATATTGACATAAAAATAGTAGTACTCAAGCATGCTAACCAAGCAGTTTATGTCTTATCAAAATAACATAGCCAAAGAAAGCTTATCCCTACAAAATCATATAGTTTGTCCATGCTTCATTTTCGTCACACAAAACGCTCCCATCATGCACAACCCCGGTTTCAGCCAAGCAATTGGTTCATACTTTTTAACGCGCTTCAGCCTTTTCAACCCTCACGCAATACATGAGCATAAGCCATGGACATAGCACTATGGGTGGAGTAGAGTATGATGATAGGGGTTATGTGAGGAAACAAAAAGGAGAAAGTCTCACATTGACGCGGGTAATCAACGGTCTATGGAGATGCCCATCAATTGATGTCAATACGAGGAGTAGGGATTGCCATGCGACGGATGAACTAGAGCTATAAATGTATGAAAGCCCATCAAAAAGAAACTAAGTGGGTGTGCATCCAACTTGCCTGCTCACGAAGACCTAGGGCATTTTGAGGAAGCTCATCATTGGAAGATACAAGCCAAGTTCTATAATAAAAAAAATTCCACTAGTATATGAAAGCGACAACATAGGAGACTCTCTATCATGAAGATTATGGTGCTATTTTGAAGCACAAGTGTGGAAAAACGATAGTAACATTGTCCCTTCTCTCTTTTTCTCTCATTTTTTTATTCGGGCTTCTTTGGCCTCTTCCCCCCCTTTTCTTTCTTTCTTTTTTTCTCTTTTTTATTTCATCCGAAGTCTCATCCCGACTTGTGGGGGAATCATAGTCTCCATCATCCTTTCCTCACATGGGACAATGCTCTAATAATGGAAATCATCACACTTCTATTTATTTACAGCTCAATCTTAGGACAAAATATGACTCTATGTAAATGCCTCCGGCGGTGTACCGGGATATGCAATGAATTAAGAGCGACATGTATGAAAGAATTATAAAGGTGGCTTTTCCACAAATACGATGTCAACTACATGATCATGCAAAGCAATATGACAATGATGGAGCGTGTCATAATAAACGGAACGGTGCAAAGTTGCATGGCAATATATCTCGGAATGGCTATGGAAATGCCATAATAGGTAGGTATGGTGGCTGTTTTGAGGAAGATATGAGCAGGTTTATGTGTGATAGAGCGTATCATATCACGGGGTTTGGATGTACAGGCGAAGTTTGCACCAACTCTCAAGGTGAGAAAGGGCAATGCACGGTACCGCAAAGGCTAGCAAATTACGGAAGGGTAAGAGTGCGTATAATCCATGGACTCACATTAGTCATAAAGAACTCATATACTTATTGCAAAAGTTTATTAGCCCTCGAAGCAAAGTACTACAATGCATGCTCCTAGGGGAAGGGTTGGTAGGAGTTAACCATCGCGCGATCCCGACCTCCACTGATAAAGAAGGTAATCAAAGAACACCCCATGCTTCAAATTTGTCACACAACGTTCACCATATGTGCATGCTACGGCACTTGCCAACTTTAACACAAGTATTTCTCAATTTCATAATTACCCAACTAGCATTACTCTAACATTACCACATTTATATCTCAAAACCATTATCAAGTATCAAATTTAAAATAGTGTTTAATGCACCCCATATGAAAGTTTTTATTTTACCCAACTTGGATGCCCATCATATTAGGACTAATTTTATAACCAAAGCAAATTACCATGCTGCTCTAAAGGCTCTCAAAATAATATAAGTGAAGCATGAGAGATCAATAATTTCTATAAAATAAAACCACCACCGTGCTCTAAAAAGATATAAGTGAAGCACTAGAGCAAAATTGTCTAGCTCAAAAGATATAAGTGATGCACATAGACTATTCTAATAAATTACGATTCATGTGTGTCTCTCCAAAAGGTGTGTACAGCAAGGATGATTGTGATAACCTAAAAAGCAAAGACTCAAATCATACAAGACGCTCCAAGAAAAACACATATCATGTGGTGAATAAAAATATAGCCTCAAGTAAAGTTACCGATAGACGAAGACGAAAGAGGGGATGACTTCCGGGGCATCCTCAAGCTTAGGCTTTTGGTTGTCCTTGAATTTTACCTTGGGGTGCCTTGGGCATCCCCAAGCTTAGTCTCTTGCCACTCCTTATTCTGTAGTCCATCGAATCTTTACCCAAAACTTGAAAACTTCACAACACAAAACTTAATAGAAAACTCGTAAGCTCCGTTAATATAAGAAAATAAATCACCACTTAGGTATTGTCGTGAACTCATTCTAAATTCATATTGGCGTAATATCTACTGTATTCCAACTTCTCTATGGTTCATAACCTCCGATACTACTCATAGATTCATCAAAATAAGCAAACAACACAAAGAAAACAGAACAATCTGTAGTAATCTGTATCAAACGTATACTTCTGGATCCCCCCTCCGGCAGGGTGCCAGAACAAGGTCTTTATTGGTTTTTGGTGGCTACAGAGGCTTGCGGCGGCGGAACTCCCGATCTATGGTGTTCTCCGATATTTTTAGGGTATATGAGTATATATAGGCGAAAGAATTCAGTCATGGAAGCCACGAGGGGGCCATGAGGGTGGGGGCGCGCCTACCCCCTGGGCGCGCCTCCCTGCCTCGTGGCCACCTCGTTGCTTCCTTGATGTCCACTCCAAGTCTCCTGGATTGAGTTTGTTACAAATATGATTCTCCCGAAGGTTTCATTCCGTTTGGACTCCATTTGATATTCCTTTTCTGCGAAACACCGAAATAGAAAAAAAAACAGCAATTTGGACTGGGCCTCCGGTTAATAGGTTAGTCCCAAAAATAATATAAAAGTGTATAATAAAGCTCATTAAACATCCAAAACAGATAATATAATAGCATGGAACAATCAAAAATTATAGATATGTTGGAGACGTATCATGGACTGCTATAAACCTTTATACATATTTGATTCTATCTAAGTATATGTTGGACTGCTATTTAAATATATATTTAGTGGTTAACTTTATTTTCCTTTATCAAACCATGTTGTGATTGTGTAGTTACAATGCATAGGTTGGTTCCATTTCATGTGTGTTGATACGTGTGCGTTTGATATGGTAATTTCTTATATAGATAGTCAGGTTGTGTAGCGGGCACTACTCCTGGTCAATAGCATAGTTTGTATCAGAATGTTAGTTTTGTTGGGAAGCCTTGATTATCCATCATCAACCTAAACCCTGTCAATTCAATGAGTCCTCTCTACTTACCTTGTAATCATTCTATCTCCTTTTGGAATCTCCATCTGATGAATATCTTGCTATCCACCCACTCTTAGTTTGTTTTGGATGTTATTTGGATTTACTATTGTGTTGGTATTTATTTGTTTTCCATTTGCTATCGTTACGACGAGTAGGGAGTGACGATGTTGGAAAAGGACAAAACATGTTATTGAAGAAGGACTCAACAACAAAGGCATGCCTTCTTTTATCATATTTATCCTATGTTTTACAAAACTGCATTGTGTTTTATGGTTACTATATGCATGTCA
Source organism: Triticum aestivum (assembly GCF_018294505.1). NCBI lineage: Eukaryota > Viridiplantae > Streptophyta > Magnoliopsida > Poales > Poaceae > Triticum > Triticum aestivum. Next base: position 226,162,618 of record NC_057804.1, on the reverse strand, counting down.
TTTTAATTCATGTAGCTAGTGTGTCGATTGACACATTACCTTGATACGCTTGTCGCCTATTCGTTTGACACCTGAGTAGAAGTATATAATTCCGGTAGACTAGAAATGCTTAGCCATGCTTATCACCCTTTAGGTGCTTTGTTAAATGACCTCTAAGTCATGACAGTTGAAACTTAGCGCTAAGCTAGGCCAGTTGGCCCTTGTTAACCTTCTCTATCCTCTTCTACTCTAGGTGAAACTTACCATCTAAATACCGGCGCGGGCGACAGTTGAATCAAGGATTGAAGGAGCGGTTGGCTGCCCTTCACGAGTTGAAGGGGGTAATCAGTCGTTCATGTCGCATAAGGCCTAATAATTCTTGGATTTGAAGATTGTGGTAACAGTACAACCACATGCTATATGGGCACTAGCTTGGTCAAGTAAGCTAGTGAGCCTTAGGTGTCGATCTCGCCGTACCGCTGATGAGATAGCTGCCCTACGGGGCGTATCATCGGCACGGATGGGGGTACCGGTTGGAGGACGTACTCTCAGTTCCATGCATCAGACCCGGTGGGCATGTACCATCTTTGGGGGATCTAGTACAAAGACCTCGTCACAATCTCCCTGCCAGTAATACCAAATGGTGTACTATACCAGCGGCCACTAGTGCATCAAGACGGGATTGTGTCATGTGGGTAAAGTGTACAACCTCTGCAGACTGTAAAGCTATTCAAATAGTCGTGTCCACGGTCCTGGACGACACATGAATCTTTCTTGACATATAGGACCTGTCTTGCTTAGTCCCTCTTTGCCCCTATTCTTGGAACCTATGAAGAGTGTGAGTTGATCGAGGATCCTCACTTTGATGAAAGTTATTCTGGAGATAAAACATGTTTTCATCTAAAACTACTTTTATCCAACTACTATGTTATTTCAAACAATATTAGCTTGATGCAAATGAGCCATATAGCCTTCATTTGAACCCACATGTAGCTATTAGGTCCTTCTCCGAAGGAGGCATGTTGAGTACGTAATGTACTCATGGCAATAATTTTGTTGACAATAGAGTTTCATGAAGACGAAGGTGAGTGATGACCCACAAGTATAGGGGATCTATCTTGTCCTTTCGATAAGTAAGAGTGTCGAACCCAACGAGGAGCAGAAGAAAATGACAAGCGGTTTTCAGTAAGGTATTCTCTGCAAGCACTGAAATTGTAGGTAACAGATAGTTTTGTGATAGGATAATTTGTAACAGGTAACAAGCAATGAAAGTAAATAAGGTGCAGCAAGGTGGCCCAATCCTTTTTGTAGCAAAGGACAAGCCTGGAGAATTTCTTATAATGAGAAAAGCGCTCCCGAGGACACATGGGAATTATCGTCAAGCTAGTTTTCATCACGCTCATATGATTCACGTTCGGTACTTTGATAATTTGATATGTGGGTGGACTGGTGCTTGGGTACTTCCCTTTCTTGGACAAGCATCCCACTTATGATTAACCCCTATTGCAAGCATCTGCAACTACAAAGTAAGTATTAAGGTAAACCTAACCATAGCATGAAACTAGTGGATCCAAATCAGTCCCTTACGAAGCAACGCATAAACTAGGGTTTAAGATTCTGTCACTGAGGGAGTCCTGGATTAGGGGGTGTCCGGATAGCCGAACTATCACCTTTGGCCGGACTCCTCGACTATGAAGATACAAGATTGAAGACTTCGTCCCGTGTCCGGATGGGACTTTCCTTGGCGTGGAAGGCAAGCTTGGCGATACGGATATGTAGATCTCCTACCATCGTAACCAACTCTGTGTAACCCTAACCCTCTCCGGTGCCTATATAAGCCGGAGGGTTTTAGTCTGTAGAACGAAGAACAATCATACCATAGGCTAGCTTCTAGGGTTTAGCCTCTCTGATCTCGTGGTAGATCTACTCTTGTACTACCAATATCATCAATATTAATCAAGAAGGAGTAGGGTTTTACCTCCATCGAGAGGGCCCAAACCCGGGTAAAAACATCGTGTCTCTTGTCTCCTATTACCATCCGCCTAGACGCACAGTTCAGGACCCCCTACCCAAGATCCGCCGGTTTTGACACCGACATTGGTGCTTTCATTGAGAGTTCCTTTGTGTCGTCATATTTAGGCCCGATGGCTCCTCCGATCATCAACAGCGATGTGGTCCAGGGTGAGACTTTTCTCCCCGGACAGATCTTCGTATTCGGCGGCTTTGCACTGCGGGCCAATTCGCTTGGCCATCTGGAGCAGATTGAAAGCTACACCCCTGGCCATCAGGTCAGATTTGGAAGTTTGAACTACACGGCTGACGTCCGCGGAGACTTGATCTTCGACGAGTTCGAGCCACAGCCAAGCGCGCCGCACTGTCACGATGGGCATGATCTAGCTCTGCCACCGGACAATGCCCTGGAGGCCGCACAAGTGTCCGCTCCGACCCTTAGCTCGGAGCCGACTGCGCCGATCGAGGACAGGTGGCTGGACACCGCCTCGGGGGCTGCTATCTCTACGGCGATTGAGCCGAACACCAGCCACGTCCCTTGCGAAGCTCGTGAATCCAAGGTGCCGGACTCCTCTTCGGACTCCGAACCTTCCGCGCTCCTGCCAATCGAATCCGATTGGGCGCCGATCATGGAGTTCACCATCGCGGACATCTTTCAGCACTCGCCCTTTGGCGACATCCTGAATTTACTAAAGTCTCTCTCTTTATCAGGAGAGCCCTAGCCGGATTATGGTCAGCAAGGTTGGGATGCGGACGATGAAGAAATTCAAAGCCCACCCACCACCCACTTCGTAGCCACTATCGAAAGTTTAAACGACGTGCTCGACTTCGACTCCGAAGACATCGACGGTATGGACGACGATGTAGGAGATAAGCATGAACCAGCACCTATAAGGCACTGGACAGCCACCTCATCTCACGATGTATACATGGTGGACACATCTAAAAGAAGCGACGACGAGGAACAACGGGACGCCACGAGGAATAATTCCCTCGAAAAGCAGTCAAAACGGCGACGTAAGCGCCGCCCAAAATCCCGCCTCGACAAAGACACCAGCCATACAGACCCAGCCATAGAGCAGGGAGAACCGGTGGACGACGAACATGCCATCATGCAACCGTCCAAACACGACAACCTGGATAAACAATCCGTCCCCGACGAAGATAACAGTCCGGACGATCTCACGCCGGACAAGTGGCTGGAGCAGAAGAACCTCCACAAAAGGCTCGTCGCTACTGCGCATAGCCTGAAAAAGCAGAAGCGGAAGCTCAAAACAGCGGAAGATGCGCTCAGAATTAGATGGAGCAAAGTACTCAACACCGAAGACAAATACGGCGATACTCGCCGAACAACGAGCTACCCGAAGCAAAAACTACTGCCCGAATTTGATGAGGAGGCCGTAGAGCCCCCGCAATCAAAGAACAAGGAGACCACTCAGTCGGATAGACGACCCCATGGCAAACATAGAGCGGCAAACGGTGCCGCACACAAGCCGGCACGCGATCTGCACACGGATTCGCATCAAAAAGATGGCCCAGTTAGATCTATCTACGGGCCAAGAAAGCAAGCTCTAGTAAGCAATGCAACACATCAAGTATCCGAATATTATGGTACACCTAAATATAGGGGTGCCGCACACCCCCTATGTTTAACCGATGAGGTTCTGGATTATGAATTTCCAGCGGGATTCAAGCCCGTAAACATAGAGGCATACAACGGAACAACAGACCCTGGAGTCTGGATTGAGGATTACATCCTCCACATACACATGGCTAGAGGAGATGACCTCCACGCCATAAAATACTTACCCCTCAAGCCCAAAGGGCCAGCCCGACATTGGCTCAAAAGCCTCCCCGAAAACACCATTGGAAGTTGGGAAGAGCTCGAGGATGCTTTTCGGGCAAATTTTCAAGGGACCTATGTCCGACCTCCGGATGCAGATGATTTAAGTCACATAACTCAACAACCCGGAGAGTCAGCCCGAAAATTCTGGAACAAATTCCTTACTAAAAAGAACCAAATAGTTGACTGTCCGGACACCGAAGCCTTAGCAGCTTTCAAACACAACGTCCGAGACGAATGGCTCGCCAGACACCTCGGCCAAGAAAAGCCAAGAACAATGGCCGCATTAACAAGCCTCATGACCCGCTTTTGCGCGGGAGAGGATAGCTGGCTAGCAAGATGCAGTACCGACGACCCAAGTACATCCGAAATCAGGGATGGAAATGGGAAACTGTGACGCTGCAAGGACCAGCGCCGGACCAAGGGAAACAGCCCGAAGAGCATGGAAGTCAACACCGGATTAAAAAGCTCTCGGCAGAATCATAAAAAACTGCCCCTTAAGGATAATAGGGACGAGCTATCTAACTTAAAAAAATCTTGGACAAGATATGCCAAATCCACAGTACTCCCGGGAAGCCTGCAAACCATACCCACAGAGATTGTTGGGTCTTCAAGCAGTCCGGCAAACTCAACGCCGAACACAAGGGGCTCAACACACCAAGCGAGGACGATGATGAACCCCACAAGCAGAGCACCGGAAAACAAAAGAATTTCCCACAAGACGTCAAAACAGTTAACTCACTTCGTGTGACAAAAGGGAAAAATAGAGCGGCGCCCATAGAGGTACGCGCAATACGGCCTATCCCAGAGGAGTCCCGCCACTGGTTGTTAAACCCAATCACCTTCGACCATCAGGATTACTCTAGAAGTATCCGGAAAGCAGGATGGACTGCCTTGATATTAGATCCGATAATTGACGGACTCCAATTTACACAAGTCCTAATGGACGGGGCAGTGATCTAAACCTGCTATACCAGGACACAATCCACAAAATGGGGATAGACCCAACCAAACTTCACCATAGCAACACTTCCTTTCGAGGGGTAATGTCAGGCCCATATGACCATTGTACGGGCTCTCTACTGCTAGAAGTTGTGTTCGGCTCACCCGACAACTTCCGCCGCGAAAAGTTAACCTTCCACCTCGCCCCATTTACAAGTAGCTACCAAGCACTACTGGGACGCGAAGCTTTCGCCCGCTTTAACGCAATACCGCATTATGCATCCCTTACACTTAAAATGCCCGGGCCACGAGGCATCATCTCCTTAAAGGGAAATATCGAGTGTTCCTCGAGTGTGGAAGATTGTGTGACTGCCTTGACAGCCACACACTAAACCAACTTCACTAATCAAAGCACCTAAACATGTCATTCAGACCCCGGACACGGTTAGACGAGTCCGGCGTAAACATACAAGGGCTTACTAGCCGCATACCCCCGCATAAGGGACTCCGCGCATGTACAACAAGAGACAATAAAGCTCAATCTTATTCATTTTTTGAATCGTACTTTGTTTATTTAATATAACGTACATTTTCGCACGATCTTTTTCAACTAAGTTCCTCTATTTTATAGATGAACACCGTGCTACACCCGTCCAGGATACGGCACAATGGAGACACAGGTGCAGACGTGCAGTAGGGACCCGTTGCAAGGATTCTTTTCAGATTAAGACCCTGCGTAAACCTTTTTTACTGTCTCTTGTTCATATACATCCCCCGGTGTTTTGCTATCACCGAGGAGGAGGCTGGCGTTTTGGCATGGGCCACGTCAGAATTTCGCGCGTACCTGGACACCAGGGGCTTATTACAAAGGGCGTTGTTCGGCCCGTCTTCATGAAGACCGAATAACTTAGGGAGTGTTCGGCATCTCGAGTTAGGCCTTATATGCATCAGCTCCGAATCATGTCTTTGGTCAAATATTGGGTTTGCCCGGCTCCTGTGTTTTGCTGCCTTATGTTCCGCTCTATCGGCTAAGGCGACACAGGAGAACTACTGCGATTGTGCCCCGGTTCGGCCAGTCGAGCACCTCAGTAGAGAAAGCCGAAAACTGACTGTCATGATATAGCGTGAGACTGGTCAACCACTCGATGACCCTCCGGAATCTATAGGATTCCTCCGCATTGACGAAGGACCATTTCCCGATCAGGCACATACGCGCCCCAAATTCGGGTGAGCGCGGTGCCCCTAGGGGCTATATCGTAGCCCCACTGTCAAACTCCTATGGCTAAGTGAAAGTGATAAAGCATTATAGTCTAGTTGCCTAGTTTGCTGCGCTACCACCTCCTTTATAGGACCAAGACGTTGGATCAAGTGTGAATATGCGCCTTTTGCAAACACCCCCGCATTATATGCGTGGGGGCTGAAGCCGAAGACTGCCATCTTTTAGGTTATATATATATATATATATACATTAGCGGCCGCACGGGAGGTATTTTAGTTCTTGAAAGGAACAAGTATAAAAAGCTCTTATATTCCATCGATACATTGTTTCACAATAAAACATGTTATTCGAACATAATATCCTTCGAGCACTGCGTATCTATTAAACGAGCGCCCTGCAGAACTTCCTGAAAATAGTGCTCGACAGGCACTCGGCTTCCGTCCGAATCTTGGGATGCAACATCGGTGGCCTACATCTCCGCCCAGTATGTCTTGACACGGGCAAGAGCCATCCGCGCACCCTCTATGCATGTCGACCTCCTCATTGCATTGATATGCGGCACCGCACCAAGGAACTGCTGCACTAAGCCAAAATAACTCTTTGGTTCGGGCCCTTTCGGCCACAAAAGACTCACGACATCCTTCATGGCAAGTCCGGATAACCTATTCAGCTCCGCCCATTCGGCCAAGCGATCGGTTAGTGGAAGTGGGCGCTCTGGATTATGGAATTGCGACCAAAAAACCTTTTCCATTTCGTGATCCTTTTGATCTCGGAAGTGTTCGGCCGCGTCCGCGGCACTTGCCGCCAGGTCCAGATAAGCATCCTCCACACTCCACAGCCGGTCCAACTGAGCATATTTAGGATCCACGAATTTCCTCTGCAGCAGAAAGGGCTTTCCAGCCACGATATTTCCGGCCTGACGCAGCTCCTCCTTCATAGCTCTCATCGCAGAGCGAGCATCCTTGGCTTCGGTAGTGGCCTTCTTCAGGTCCTCTTGCAACACTCGATCTTCTTTTTCCAGAAGCTTGCAGCGGTCGGCAGCACCCTTTAACTTCACGGCCATCTCGGCCATTTCCTTCTTGCTTTGGCAGTGAGCAGCCTGTTCGGCTTTTAGCTCTTCGGCCACCTTTAAGGCAGCCGCATCACTCTTTCTGGCCTGCTCCTTGGCTCGGGCGAGCTCCGCCCGAAGGTTCTCCATGGTAGCGGCACCATCTGCATCAAGCATACATGTTGTAAGGCACGGGCATCAAGCTCCCTTACCAGGTTTCCGCGGAGAAATTGCATACCTTGTGACTCGTCAAGTCGCTTATTGACAAGCGCGATGTCGGCATTAGCCATGTCAAGTTGCCGCTTTAGTTCGGCAAATTCATCAGTTCGGCTAGCCATCGGACCCTTCGCCACCTACATTGGAAGGGCGACACATTATACCTGGGATTATGATCCTTGGCGCGCTGTCATTTTTGACAACACACCGAGCCTCAAGGGCTACTATCTACACAGGGCGCATTTTATATGCGGAACTTTCAGAGGATATATCATTTGTGTACCTCAAAACCTATTAGTAAACTTCTGACGGCTTCGTGCAATCCGCTCTTAGCGGATGAAATCCTTTCAATCACCGTACCCATTAACGCACGGTGATCTTCTGAGATAGACGCTCGCCCGAGAAGATCCTTCAGCTCCTCCGACCATACACCAGGTGGTGCCGGACTCGTCCGATGGCCTTTTTCGAAGGCTGGACGCGGAGGGCTTTGAGGGTACATACGACTACTTTCCGGGCCCCCCGGACTCGGAGAAACCCTCCGCGATGACACCTCAGGGTCGCCCGCCTCGCAAGACGGTATGGCGGGGGGAGGCGTTTCACTCTCTATCATCTCCGGATGGAGATCCCCCAAAAATGAGCTCTGTTGAGAAGGGCTGAGATCCGAACTACAAGGTAAAATTTCGGTTATCTTCATTAGAAATAGGGCAGGGATATCCTTTATTTTAAAATAAACTCCCCTTTTTACTTACGGCTCGGTGGAGGGCTGATCCCCTTGAGGGCATAATGCGGCCGAGGCATCTCTCGGCGCAGGACCCTCTGACGAAGATTTCTTCCCCCGCTTTGAGACCATGGTCTCCGGGTCTTCAGAGGCGGTCCTCTTCTTCCCTTGGATGGAGGGATTCTCGATCCCTCCTTTCCTGACAGCCTCCTTCACGGAGGCGGTAGCTTCCTTGTTCCCCCCTTCACCTTCTTCCGAAGGCGCAACCTCTAGCATCCTGGTTAACACGGGATCCAGCGTGGTCTCAGGGAGGGGGGGACACCTGACTAACTTTGCTTTCGCTATCCACTCCTGTTTAAGGAACATCTCTTTTAAAGGGCAAGTTCGTGATAAATATGAGATAGCGTGTCCGGGTACAGGGCTACTTACTTGAGTATCCGGGCGATTGCAGCTTAGACCTGCGTCCTCGGTCAAGTCCGGACACATCGCTTGTGATCCGAAGAGAAGCTTGTACATCTCCACGGGCGTCACACCCATAAAATGTTGGAGAGCTCGTGGTCCCTCCGGGTTAAATTCCCACAGCCGGAGGGGGCGATGTTTGCAGGGCAGGATGCGACGAATCAGCATGACCTGCGCTACTACGACCAGAGTGATTTCTCTCTCTAGGAGGTCTTGAATGCGGCCCTGCAACAGGGGCATGTCCTTGGACGGCCCCCAGTCAAGTCCTTTATTGACCCATGACGCTAGCCACGGTGGAGGACCCGAGCGAAAGGCAGGTGGCGCCACCCATTTGGTGCCCCTGGGAACTGTGATGTAAAACCACTCTTGTTGCCATAGGCTGAGCTCCTCTTGAAAAGAGCCCTCGGGCCATAGAGCATCAGCATTCTTGCTTATAATAGCCCCTCCGCACTCTGCCTGCTTCCCCTTGATCATCTTCGGCTCCACCTTGAAGGTCTTGAGCCACAACCCGAAGTGAGGGGTAATGCCGAGGAAGGCTTCGCATACGACAATGAACGATGAGATGAGGAGGATGGACTCCGGATCCAAGTCATGAAATTCCAACCCATAATAAAACATGAGCCCCCTCACGAAGGGGTCCGTCGGGAAGCCTAGCCCCCGAAGAAAGTGAGACGCAAACACCACACTTTCTCTAGGCTTGGGAGTGGGAATAACCTGCCCTTGGGCAGGCAGCCTATGCGAAATTTCGCCGGTTAGATACCTGGCATCTCTTAGCTTTAGCACGTCTTCTTTCGTAACGGAGGAAGGCATCCACCGGCCTTGCAGGTCGGAGCCAGACATCATCGAAGGTCCGAAGTGCCTGAATCTGGAGCTTTGGGTGTTGGAACTCGAGGCGAGGGGCGGATTCGATTGAAATTGAAAGAAAGGAGTGGAGCCTTGGTCTCTTTATAAAGAGGTTGAATACCAAGATCCTTCCCCATGACCGTTCGGGACTCGCCTTCGATAGAGGAGATGTGCCAACGGGCACGATTGGGTTACCCACGCCCGTATTGATGAGAATCCCGGAATAAGGGGACACAATCTCTGCTTGGACAAGACGTGCCAAGGAAACCGCCTCGCTAAACTTGCTGAGGTGGGACAGTAAAAACGATTCGAATAAAGGCTTGGCCATGGTGTGATGTCACGCCACGGAATACGTCAGCAGATTGAGTTTGTGTAAATATTATTCTCTCTACGGTGATATGTGGAACTTATTTTGCAGAGCTGGACACTATCCTTGTGTTCAAAATCTTCTATGAAGTATTCGGAGGAGGAACCCGCCTTGCAATGCCGAAGACAATATGCACGCCGGACTCGTCGTCATTGAAGCCTGGTTCAGGGGCTACTGAGGGAGTCCTAGATTAGGGGGTGTCCGGATAGCCGAACTATCACCTTCGGCCGGACTCCTAGACTATGAAGATACAAGATTGAAGACTTCGTCCCGTGTCCAGATGGGACTTTCCTTGGCGTGGAAGGCAAGCTTGGCGATACGGATATGTAGACCTCCTACCATTGTAACCGACTCTGTGTAACCCAAACCCTCTCCCGTGCCTATATAAACCGGAGGGTTTTAGTCCGTAGGACGAACAACAATCATACCATAGGCTAGCTTCTAGGGTTTAGCCTCTCTGATCTCGTGGTAGATCTACTCTTGTACTACCCATATCATCAATAATAATCAAGCAGGAGTAGGGTCTTACCTCCATCGAGAGGGCCTGAACCTGGATAAAAACATTGTGTCCCTTGTCTCCTGTTACCATCCGCCTAGACGCACAGTTCGGGACCCCCTACCCGAGATCCGCCGGTTTTGACACCGACAGTCACTCTAGCAACCCATCATCTACTTATTACTTCCCAATGCCTTCCCCTAGGCCCAAATAATGGTGAAGTGTCATGTAGTCGACGTTCACATAACACCACTAGAGGAGAGACAACATACATCTCATCAAAATATCGAACGAATACCAATGTCACATGACTACTAATAGCAAGACTTCACCCATGTCCTCAAGAACAAACGTAACTACTCACAAAGCATATTCATGTTCATGATCAGAGGAGTATTAATATGCATTAAGGATTTGAACATATGATCTTCCACCAAATAAACCAATTAGCATCAATGACATGGAGTAATCAACACTACTAGCAACCCACAAGTACCAATTTGTGGTTTTGATACAAGATTGGATACAAGAGATGAACTAGGGTTTTGGGAGGAGATGGTGCTGGTGAAGATGGTGATGGAGATTGACCCCCTCACGATGAGAGGATCGTTGGTGATGACGATGGTGATGATTTCCCCCTCCTGGAGGGAAGTTTCCCTGGCAGAATAGCTTCGCCGGAACCCTAGATTGGTTCTGCCAAGGTTCCGCCTCGTGGCGGCGGAGTTTCTCCCGTAAGCTTTCTCATGATTTTTTTCATGGTAAGAAACTTCATATAGAAGAAGGTGGGCAATGGAGGGCCACCAGGGGGCCCACGAGACAGGGGGCGCGCCCAGGGTGGGCACGCCCCCCACCCTTGTGGCTAGGGTGTGGGCCCCCCTCTAGTACTTTCTTTGCTCAATAATTCTTATTAATTCCAAAAATGACTTTCTGGAGTTTCAGGACTTTTGGAGCTGTGCAGAATATGTTTCCAATATTTGCTCCTTTTCCAGCCCAGAATTCCAGCTGCCGACATTCTCCCTCTTCATGATAAACCTTGTTAAATAAGAGAGAATAGCCATAAGTATTGTGACATAACGTGTAATAACAACCCATAATGCAATAAATATCGATATAAAAGCATGATGCAAAATGGACGTATCAACTCCCCCAAGCTTAGACCTCGCTTGTCCTCAAGCGGAAGCCGATATCGAAAAATATGTCCACATGTCTAGAGATAGAGGTGTCAATAAAAATAAAATACGGACATGAGGGCATCATGATCATTCTTATAACAACAACATATATAGGTTTTGTCAAATGATTTCTTATGCTCAAGTAACAATCTATCCACAATGTCAAGTATGGTTCAGAAACTTCATTGAGAACTAACAAACTATAATCTCAGTCACCGAAGCAATTGCAATTTATCATAACATCGGAAAGAGTCAAGAATAGAGCTTTTTAGCAAGTCCACATACTCAACTATCATTTAGCATTCTACAATTGCTAACACTCACGCAATACTTATGGTTATGGAGTTTTAATTGAACACAAGGAAAGATAGGGGCTTATAATTTCGCCTCCCAACGTATTCACCTTTGGGTGATGTCAACAATAATAGTTCATGCTAACTTACATCCAATTGGATATATGTATTCGGATCTTTCCAACAGGAGGTGCTTGCCAAAGGATAAAATGAAAAAGGGAAAGGTGAAGATCACCTTGACTCTTGCATAAAGTAAAGACATAAAGTAAACGATAGGCCCTTCACAGAGGTAAGCAGAGGTTGTCATGTGCTTTTAGGGTTGAATACAAATCTTAATGCAAAAGAACGTCACTTTATATTGCCACTTATGATATGAACCTTTATTATGCAGTCCGTCGCTTTTATTTCTTCCGTATCACACGATCGTATAAAGCTTATTTTCTCTGCACTAATAAGTCATACATATTTAGGGAGCAATTTTTATTGCTTGCAACATGACAACTTACTTGAAGGATCTTACTCAATCCATAGGTAGGTATGGTGGACTCTAATGGCAAAAACTGGGATTAAGGATATTTGGAATCACAAGTAGTATCTCTACTTGGTGCAAGGAATTTGGCTAGCATGAGGAGGAAAGGCAAGCTCAACATTTTGGACGATCCATGACAATATACATTAACTGAGATGTGAGAAAATATAACCCATTACGTTGTCTTCCTTGTCCAACATCAACACTTTAGCATGTCATACTTTAATGAGCGCTCACAATCATAAAAGATGTCCAAGATAGTATATTTATATGTGAGAACCTCTCTTTCTTTATTACTTCCTATTAATTGCAACGATGACCAAAACTATGTTTGTCAACTCTCAACAACTTTTAAGCCTCATACTCTTTATGTGTGAAATCATTACTATCCATAAGAACAATATGAACTCTTTTATTTCTTTTTATTCTCTCTATTTTCTCAAGATCATAGCAAGATAGCAAACCCTTGACTCAACACTAATTTTTATTATATAGCTCACAGACTCAATTACATAGAGGGATCACAAAGCAAAACTCAAAACTAATTCATACCAAAACTTTATTCTACTAGATCAAGATATTACCAAAAGGATCGAACTAAGAAAAACGGTAAAGATTGGAGTGTGATGGTGATACGATACCGGGGCACCTCCCCCAAGCTTGGCAGTTGCCAAGGGGAGTGCCCATACCCATGTAATTATGTCCTCAGAGGTGGTGAAGAAGGATTTGTTGATGATGTAGACTTCTTCCTCAATTTACGCTTGAGGATAGCATTTTGCTCCTTCAGATCATCGATCTCCTGCTCAAGGCTTAATATTCTTTTGGATAGTTCCTGTTTTTTTTCTACAAGAGACGAAAAGGGATAAACTCGATTTTTGGCTTCTTTGCTCTATCAGGGAGGCTTGACTTTTGAAACTCCACATGCATGTCCCCAGGTTGAGGTAACGGGACTTCATCCTCATATGACCTTGTCTCCTCCTTTCCCTTAGGCTCGTAGTCTTCCTCTTCTTCAGTGGTCCAGCCAGAATGCTCCAAGTCCCCGTAGACCTTAGGGTCTGCAAGGTAATTAGCAACATAGCTTTCTCCTTTCGAATCCTGAGATGACATATTGCTCTAATCAGTGGAAGAAACAGCTCGAAACAAAGACAGAATACTTTTGTGCAATACGGTGGTCAAAACCTTCAGGAGATTATATAATGAATTTTTACCAACCAAAAGAAGTAACGTGCAAGAAAAAGGAGTCCGAAGAGCACATGAGGTGCCCACGAGGCAGGGGGCGCGCCCAGTAAGGGTGGGCGCGCCCTCCACCCTCGTGGAGGCCTCGTGTCCCTCCCGGACTACTTATTTTCCTAAATTCTTAAATATTCCAAAACGGAGAAAAATTGCCATTAGAACTGTTTTGGAGTCGGTTTACTTACCGTACAACATACCTATTCCTTTTCGGAGTCTGAAACGTTCTGGAAAGTGTTCCTTATGTATTCCTCCGGGGTTACGGTTTCAATGATATTAGTTTCAACATTTATAGGATTACCTGAGATATAATGTTGATTCTTTGAGCGTTCACCACCTTTGGATTTGTGCCTTCAAAGTTGTTAATTTTAGTGGCACCGGAACGATAGACCTCCTCGATAACGTAAGGACCTTCCCACTTAGAGAGAAGTTTTCCTGCAAAAAATCTTAAACGAGAGTTGAATAGCAACACATAATCACCTACGTTAAACTCATGCTTTTGTATTCTTCTTTCATGCCATCTTTTAACTTTTTCTTTAAACAGCTTGGCATTCTCGTAGGCTTGGGTTCTCCATTCATCAAAAGAGTCTTGACGACCAACAAGTATAGGGGATCTATCATAGTCCTTTCGATAAGTAAGGGTGTCGAACCCAACGAGGAGCAGAACGAAATGACAAGCGGTTTTCAGTAAGGTATTCTCTGCAAGCACTGAAATTGTAGGTAACAAATAGTTTTTTGATAGGATAATTTGTAACAGGTAACAAGCAATGAAAGTAAATAAGGTGCAGCAAGGTGGCCCAATCTTTTTTGTAGCAAAGGACAAGCCTGGACAATTTCTTATAACAAAAAGAGCGCTCCCGAGGACACATGGGAATTATTGTCAAGCTAGTTTTCATCATACTCATATGATTCACGTTCGGTACTTTGATAATTTGATATGTGGGTGGACTGGTGCTTGGGTACTGCCCTTTCTTGGACAAGCATCCCACTTATGATTAACCCCTATTGCAAGCATCCGCAACTACAAAAGAAGTATTAAGATAAACCTAACCATAGCATGAAACTAGTGGATCCAAATCAGCCCCTTACAAAGCAACACATAAACTAGGGTTTAACCTTCTGTCACTCTAGCAACCCATCATCTAATTATTACTTCACAATGCCTTCCTCTAGGCCCAAATAATGGTGAAGTGTCATGTAGTCGACGTTCACACAACATCACTAGAGGAGAGACAACATACATCTCATCAAAATATCGAACGAATACCAAATTCACATGACTACTAATAGCAAGACTTCACCCATATCCTCAGGAACAAACGTAACTACTCACAAAGCATATTCATGTTCATGATCAGAGGAGTATTAATATGCATTAAGGATCTGAACATATGATCTTCCACCAAATAAACCAATTAGCATCAATGACAAGGAGTAATCAACACTACTAGCAACCCACAGGTACCAATTTTTGTGGTTTTGATACAAGATTGGATATAAGAGATGAACTAGGGTTTTGGGAGGAGATGGTGCTGGTGAAGATGTTGATGGAGATTGACCCCCTCCCAATGAGAGGATCGTTGGTGATGACGATGGTGATGATTTCCCCCTCCCGGAGGAAAGTTTCCCCGGCAGAACAGCTCCGCCGGAGCCCTAGATTGGTTCCGCCAAGGTTCCGCCTCGTGGTGGCGGAGTTTCGTCCCATAAGCTTTCTTATGATTTTTTCCAGGGTAAGAGACTTCATATAGCAGAAGATGGGCACCGGAGGGCCACCAGGGGGGCCACAATACAGGGGGCGCGCCCAGTAGGGGTGGGCGCGGCCCCCACCCTTGTGGCCAGGGTGTGGCCCCCCTTGGTACTTTCTTTGCTCAATAATTCTTATTAATTCCAAAAATGACTTTCGTGGAGTTTCAGGACTTTTAGAGCTGTGCAGAATAGGTTTCCAATATTTGCTCCTTTTCTAGCCCAGAATTCCAGCTGTCGGCATTCTCCCTCTTCATGATAAACCTTGTAAAATAAGAGAGAATAGCCATAAGTATTGTGACATAACGTGTAATAATAGTCCAGAATGAAATAAATATCGATATAAAAGCATGATGCAAAATGGACGTATCAGTGAGGACTATGACTACTTCAGCGATCCGTAGAAGTGAGGACACGTGGACTACATCGACTGCCTGTTGTTGAGATGGAGTCGCTATGCATTGTACTTACCGCTATTTTCTGATTGTAATAAATGTCATGAGACATTTCAATAGGTATGGCTTGTGACAACTATACTACTTATAATGCTTTTACCTATTCTGCAATGATATCATTTCGCTGTGTTGTCAACAATGATCCTGGGGTTGACAATTAAACACATGAGGATCTGGAGGTTAATTCCGGGTTCTCACAAAAGCTCTCCAAAGTAGCGGGATTCTTTTTAAAAGTTGATGCTCTTCCAAACCCAATTTAAATAATATTTCAAATTTTATTATCAACAATAGATTCATTATGAAACTCAAATAAATTTCCAAGATCAAAAGAAGCATCATAATTATCTCCCCAAGCATGATCATTACAATAAGTAGTAGGCATAACAAAATCATTATCAATAGTGCCTTCAGACATAGTGCCACTAGAAAAAGCAATATCAAGTGTGTCATTGATACATCTGCAACGTATCTATATTTTTTTATTCTTCCATGATATTCTAGTATCTTGGCTGTTTTATATGCAATTATATGTCATTTTATATCATTTTTTTGGACTAACCTATTAACTTAGTGCCAAGTGCGAGTTGCTATTTTTGCCTGTATTTGATTTGCCAAGATATTAGTACCAAACAAAGTCCAAATGCCACGGAACGTTTTGACAATTTTTTTGGACATAAGAGACCCTAGAAGCTTCGGAGAGGGTCCGAAGACGAAGGAGTGGCCCACAAGCAACCAAGGCACGCCCAGGGGGGTAGGCATGCCCTGGTGCCCCATGGGGCCCTCTTTGATCTGTTTGACCTAATGTCACGGGAAACCACGACCACCTATGGGACCAGGACGGCCCCTTGCTGGTTCGGCAGGGGGAGTCACATTACACAAAGAGCAAACCAGCACAAGGCAGCACAACAGGGATCACACGGGCAGTTTACCCAGGTTCGGGCCGCCGTGAGGCGTAAAACCCTACTCCTGCTGTGGTGGATTGATGGTGGAAAGGTGGTGGTGGTGCATAGTACACTTTCCCACCAGCGGTTGCAGCAGGGTGGCAGCGACTACACGCGTATGGTGGTGTGAGTGGTCTAAACTTCTAACCTCCCGAGTTGTTGCCATGGGCCTCCTTTTATAGATCCAGGGGTTACCACAGTGGCAAATTAGTCATTAGACACTGATATGATAGCAAATAGTGCTATCATACCTAACTCTGTGGGCTGACACCATGCATTTAGTGCGCTGCTTAGTGTCACGTCGTTGATTGCTCGACAAGGCTTGCCAGGCTAATTTGCCAGCTCCATGCCTGCTTGCTTGACACATCAGTAAACGGGTGTCATCTGTGGGTTTCCTTGGTAGGAAGTGGCCGCCATGTGGCGAATGGCTGCCACTTAATCATCTTGCATCTTGACACCGCATTGATCGATGATGTGGGTCGTGGTGGAGCAGTCGGTGAGCTGATCTGGCCTCTGTGAGTCCCGGCAGGACCTGCCGGGATGCCTCGGTCGTCTCCATCTGGGGGTGGCCTCGCCCCTTGCCGGGCTCGCCTGCCCGACAAAGGAGGCCTCTCTCTCGATAATATTTGGCTCCTCTATCTTAGTCTTGGTTCCTTATGATCTGTTAGTTGGCTCTTCGAGTCTCTTGGTCTCTTGCTCTGGTGCTTCAATCTTGATCTTGTGCCTGTGCACAGTCAGGTCAATAGGCCCTGGGTCTATTGCACCGACAGAAGCCCCCGGGCCTACCCCGGATGCACTGCCGAGCGTCATCGGGGTAGGGCCTAACAAGTGCACAGGGAGCATTGCTGAAGAGGCTGGTCTCTTGAGATCTTCTTCGCTTCTTCATTAGTCTTGATTTCAGTCCAGTTTCTGGTTTGCCTACGCGTCGTGTAAAGCCAATAATGGTGGGGCCGCTCCAGTAATGGCCTGTGAATGACTTTATCGCACGGGGTAGAAACTTCCAATTCACTCTTCCCACCACGCCCTTATCCTCAGCCACGTACGCCGCATGCATCCCACGGGGTAGGTAACAGATGCACATGGCACGGGAGAGCATAATGGAGAGGGCCTAGTTTCCTTGTACTGGTGGAGGAGGGCGGTGTCCAGCCACCGCGGATTCAGCCCCCAGTCTCCCATTCTCCTATAAAAGGGAGAGTGGGGGAGGAGTGGAGGCAGCCAACAACATCCTCCTCTTCTTCTGTCTTGCTCCGTCTTAAATATGCTAGGAAGGGGAGCCTGGGGCTGGCCTCCAGACTTTAGCTTCGAGTTGATAATGCCGAGTGAGGGTGATAGTGCTTGGGAAGGGAGCTTGGTCCAAGTCCATGGTGAGGGGCTCGGGATCGATGGAAATCCTAGTACAACCCCTCTCGTTGGAGCTGGAGTTGATGTTGACGAGGGGCACGCCTTCTTGCTCGCTAAGGAGGGGAGCAGCGCACATCTTGCCCCTTGGCCGTCTTGGCCATTTGCCGTCTCTTTGGAGGGGGCGTCGGAATGTGGGTCAGGCGCTTCTGGCGAGGTGTTAATGAAGATGAAGCCAGGGAAGACGGAGAAGGCGGGAGGCAGGTCATCAGGATAGAGCACGACTTCATCGACACATTTGTCTCATCCTGACGTCCTGCTGCCTCATCTTCTCATTCCTCCCTTCCTCCCCGGCATTGTCATCACCGGCCTCCCGGTCACCAGGGAGGGGGCTGTTCTCTTGGTGCCTTCGCCTCCTCCAGCAGTCTTCCAGCTGAGCTTTGGTGGATGACTCCACTGTCGCTCGAGCCGGGGCTTCTAGAGGGCCCAGATGGTGGCGACCAAGGGCGCTGCCGGGCCGTCTCCCTCCTTTGCGGCTTCGCCACTGCTGATCTTGTCAGGCCTTGTGCTCGACAAGTATCAACGAGATCAGAGTGGAATCTGGCTTGGGTGCTGCTCCCGGCCTTTTTCTTCTCTCTGTACATCCTGGGAGGAGAAGGAACAGGGAGAGGAGTTTACAGGGCCCTTATCTTTTTTCAATCTTAAACCTGTAGGCACTTGCCAAATTTTAATTCAAATAATGTAATATCTCATGTCCATGTTTGTGTTATATAATGCTTGTACTTGTATTTGCATGTTAATGAAAAAGATGAACCTTGCCGGGAACTCGCGCATGTGTACGTCCATGCAGAGGCAAGATGCCTCTTTAGTGTAAATAAATGAGTTTGTCTCGGCAGGCTATCCTGCCGTCCCTTCTTTTTGTCTACCGGAGAACCTTATCTGTCGGGTTACAGATAGAAAGGGCCAGCCCCCCGCCAACTTCCTTTTATCAAAGGCAACTACAACCATCCTAACTGAAGCAGCATTCAGGCCAGGGATGGGAATACCTAAGTCTTGAAGGAGCGACGAGGCTTTCTAATGCACAAGTTATAGCTTACAGAACATGAATAGACAAGAGGTAGAACTTATCTATTTGGCTTGCCGGGATCACAGTGCCGGGCAATCTTCTCACTCCTTTGTCAAAGACAATTCCATAGTGAGAACCTGCAACTCCATGCAGATGAGAATGAATGCAGGATGTGATCCTATCTATATGCATATGCAAGTGCTCATGAAAATGCTTATGCAGTGATCTAGAATGCTCATGCATGCATACAATCTAGGTTGGGGCCCCCCTACAATGCTTCTTTGTTTTCTCTTGCACGGGGTCATCGCCCCAACTTTGTACAAGGGGTTACATGCAACTGAGGAAAGGCCTGTACAAATGGGTGGCTGTCGGGCTCGACAACCTCGCACCTTATGGGTAGAACTTACGGAGATGCTCAATATTCCATGATTTTTGCAACAGAGTGCCACCTCCGGTCTCCCGACGGACTGTGCCAGGTCTGGTGACTTGTACTACCAAGTAAGGGCCTCCCACTTCGGTGACAACTTGTGTGTACTATTGGCGGACTGAACACACCTAAGGACAAGGTCACCTTCCTCAAGACACCGGGCATGAACCCTGCGGCTGTGATAGAGATGCAGGGCTTGCTGATAGCATGCGGTAGCGTAGCAGCCCGGAGACGGTTGTCCTCGAGTAGCATAGCGTCGTCACGCCGGTGCTAATCTTGCACATTTCATCACAAGCAAGTACTTGAGGCGACCTGTAAATGAGTTATGTGGGGATAACTGCTTCTGCCTCGTAGACCAGGGAGAAGTGCGTCTGACCGGTAGCTCAGTTTGGTGTCGTTCTAAGGGACCAGAGAAGTACCGACAGCTCCTCAATCCACCACCTGCCGTGCTTCTGCAGCGTATCAAAGGTTCTTGTCTTGAGTCCCGAAGCACTTCAGGGTTCACCCTCTCAGCTTGTGCATTGCTCCGGGGGTGTGCCACAGAGGCGAATGAGATCTTGCATATGAGGGCATGAACATATTGCATGAAGGCGTGACTCGAGAACTGGGTGCCGTCGTCAGTGATGATCCTTGTCGGAACTCCAAAACGACACACCAGATATTTCAAAAACTTGATAGCTGACTGAGCAGTCACCTTTCTCATGGTAGTCACTTCCGGCCACTTTGTAAACTTCTTGATGGCAATGAACAAGAATTCAAAGGCTCGGGGGAAGGGGTCGAGGATATCGAGCCCCCAGGCCAAAAATGGCTATGATAGAGGGATTGTCTAAAGCGCTCGGGCAGGCAGGTGGGTTTTCTTGGAATGGAACTGACATGCTTCACACTTAGTGACTAGCTCGACCCCATCTTGGAGGGTTGTGGGCCAATAGAATCCTTGTCGGAATGCTTTCCCAACTAATGCCCTTGATCCAATGTGGGAGCCGCACATTCCTTTGTGTATCTTAGCCAGCAGTTCCTTTCCTTCTTCCCGACAAACACACTTTAATTTCACACCGTTGGGCTTTCTTCTGCATGGAGTGTCATCGACAAACTGATACATACTGGCCCTCTGGGCTACTCTTTCAGCTTCTTCTTGATCGCCAGGAAGCTCTCCAGTTTGGAGGAAGCGGACAATGTGCCTTGCCCAAGTTGGAGCCTGTGGCTCGGCAACGAGAACTAGCGGCACCTCCTCTTCTGCGGGAGCACTAGCCTCGTGCGCGGGGTCCATGGACCTGCAGGAGGGCGTGGTCCGGCAGGCTGCGAGGAGTTGTTTCCAGCAGGGTCTCTGCCGGGAGCGGACGGCTCTACCGAGAGAGGCTTTCTGATGTCCAACTTTCTCCTCTTCTGGGCCATTGTTGCTGGGGATACGGAGGGCTGAGTAAGTTGGAGAACAAAAGTCCCTGGTTCCACAGGAAGCTTCTGTTGAGCACACTTTGACAGATGATAAACTATGCTGTTTTCCGCACGGGGTACATGCTCTGTTTGTAATCCGTCAAAGTGCTCCTCCAATATTATCACTTCCTCGACGTATGCCTCCATCAATGGACTTTGATAATCCTGGTTAACTTGCCTCACCACCACCTGTGAATCTCCTCGAATGATCAGCTTCTTTATTCCCAATTCTGCTGCAATTTTGAGCCTGACAAGGAGCCCTTCATACTTTGCTTTATTGTTGGTAGCTTATTTCATGCAAAATGCATCTGGATGACGTACTTCAAGTGCTCCCTGGAGGGGGCAACAAGAAGCACGCCAGCCCCCACACATTGCAGGGAAAATGCACCATCAAAATACATAATCCATTCTTGGGGTGATTCCTTGCCGGGGGTAACTGTCTCTGTCATTTGCTCATCAGGGGTTGGTGTCCATTCTACAATAAACTCTGCGAACACCCTGCTCCTGGATAGTTGATGTGTTCTCAAACCTCAAACCAAAGCTGGATAGCTCCGAAGCCCACTCCACTATTCTGCCAGTAACCTATGGGTTTTGAAGTATTCGTTGCAACGGTAAACGAGTAACAACCATGATCTCATGGGCTTGGAAGTAGTGGCGCAGTTTCCTTTAGGCCATGATAAGGCCAAAGATCAACTTTTGCACACCAGAGTACCTCCATCTAGCCCCTGTAACAAGGAGCTGATGAAGTACACTGGGCACTGCACCACTTTCTTCCTTGCCGTGTCCTTGGGGTTGTCATCATTGCCGTGCTCGCTGCTAGTCTGATCCTTATCTGGCCCTGCCGGCTTCTGCTCACTCTCTTTGGCCGGGAGAGGAGGTCGGGGGAAGAAGAGGGGTGCAGGTAGAGGTGGACGGGGAGCTGGCAGAGGTAGGAAGGTTGTTGTGCCTTCCTCGCTGCCACCCCGCGCTGAGTCTTCGGACCACCGGAGTGCTTCGTATCAAGTGGACCCGTCTGATCTGGACCCATGTCGGACTCTGATCCACGAGCCTCGGGACGATGAGCCTCTGGTACCGAGCCTCGGGTTGACGAGGCTCTGGTCCCCGAGCCTCGAGTCCAAGTGTCTTCCTCCCAGGAGACTCGGATCCCACAGTCTTCCTCCCAGGAGACTAGGGTCCCAGAGTCTTCATCACACGTGACTCCGGAGACTAGTGACCATGATGATGATCTTGAGGAGACCTTATCTGAGGATAGCTACAGCGAGAGCAAGCGGGTTGAGGAGGGCAAGAAGGTCTACCAGCATGGTGGTACTAAGCTACCGTCCGTGTCGGCGACCTGCGGCCAGAGGTGGTTGATTCAACCTAACGAGGAGAAGTGCATTAATTTACTCTTCTTAACCTTTTGCCTTCATGTTTGTTCAAATTAATACCTAATGTGTTGGCCTTGTCATACTGTAGGTGTTGAGTACACGAAGATAAGGTCCGCAGGCCCAACCAGGTCCTTGGTACTCTAGTCCGGTACCACTTCCCGGGGTGGGTCACGTTGCCCGGTGAGGTGAGACTCCACAGCTAGCACTCACCTGGGAGCTGTACCAGGCTGCCCCGGCCCCGCCGGGGGAGATGGTCGACAGTGTCGTGTGCGAGACGGTATCTGACATTGTGAGACGACGGTTTTGGGTAAGTTCTCCTTTACATAATTAAAAATCAATAGTACCTAGTGATTGTAATAATGATCTGTAACGCCCTGGATTCGACGCGCCAGGTGTCTGCCAGTTATTCGCCGTTGTTGCCATGTCATTTGCTTGCATGTTGCATTTTGCCATGTCATCATCTGCATTTCATCTGCATGTTTTTCAAAACTTGCATCCGTTCTTGTTCTCCCGGTTCTCTCCGTTGTCCATTCGGAGTTCGGACCTCTCGCGCGTGCCCCGTCGCCCCTCTCAGACCTTGTTCCGTGTGCGGGTGTTAAACTTTCTCGGAATGGCCCGAGGTTTGCCAAGCGGCTTGGTATAGCACCGGTAGACCGCCTGTCAAGTTTCATGCCATTTGGAGTCCGTTTGATACTCCTATCATGTCCATGCCTTTTGTTCTCATGTTGAGGTGTTGTAGCATATTGTTTTAATGCTTGCAATATGCCTTGTTGCTGTTTTGGACAGATTGTTGTTATGACTTGTATAGAGTGTATGTGTTGCACCGTTGCTCCGTTTTGAGTGTGCTCTATATGAAACTTGATTGATTTTGCATGTAGTTTCATATTATCATGTTGCATCCTTGTTTTGAGGTGTTTGCTTGATGTTTGGGTGCATTTTGCATCAATGCCATGTTTAACTTGGTTTGCTCATATCTTCTAGGCCGTAGCTCCGAACTAAATGAACTTGATATGTAACTTGACTAGAATCTCGTGTAGATCATCTTGGTGCATCTTGACTTGCTGTTTAATAACTTGAACATAAGGTTTATTCAGATCGGGACCAACTTCGAAATTTGCATATGAGGACTTACCGGAATTGTTATATGTTGTTCCCGGCCTCATTTAAACTTGCCTTGATGTGTTGCTCTTGTTTGCATCATCTCCTGCCATGAGTAGCTTCATGTAGCTTTGTCATGCATCATACTTGGTTGAGCATCATGTCTTGTTCTTGTGCGGTGTGTTTACCTTGTGGTGTGCTTCTTTTCGATAGTTCCCGTTTCGTTGCGATCGTGAGGATTCGTTCGTCTACGCTTGGTTCGGCTTCATCCGTTCGTCTTCTTCATGGACTCGTTCTTCTTCCTTGCGGGATTTCATGCAAGATGACCGCTACCCTGGATCTCACTACTATCATTGCTACGATAGTTGCTTCGTTCTATCGCTATGCTGCGTTACCTATCATTTACTCTTCGAGCCCCCCAAATTGCCATGAACCTCTAACCTTTGATACCCTTCCTAGCAAACCATTGCTTGGCTATGTTACCGCTTTCACTCAGCCCCTCTTATAGCGTTGTTAGTTGCAGGTGAAGTTGAAGATTGCTCCATGACGGACAGGATTATGTTGGGATATCACAATATCTCTTATATTATTAATGCATCTATATATTTGGCAAAGGGTGGAAGGCTCGGCCTTATGCCTGGTGTTTTGTTCCACTCTTGCCGCCCTAGTTTCCGTCATACCGGTGTTATGTTCCCGGATTTTGCGTTCCTTACACGGTCGGGTGATTTATGGGACCCCTTTGACAGTTCGCTTTGAATAAAACTCCTCCAGCAAGGCCCAACCTTGGTTTTACCATTTGCCTCACCACCACCTATAGTTCCCTTGGGAGTAATTAACCCAAGGGTCATCTTTATTTTAGCCCCCCGGGGCCAATGCTTGTCTAAGTGTTGGTCCAAACTAGAGCACCGTGCGGGGCCATCCCTTGGCAACTTGGGTTACGTCGGTTCCTGTACGCTTCGCTCATCCGGTGTGCCCTGAGAACGAGATATGTGCAGCTCCTATCGGGATTTGTCAGCACAACGGGCGGTCTTGCTGGTCTTGTTTTACCATTGTCGAAATGTCTTGTAAACCGGGATTCCGAGTCTGATCGGGTCTTCCCGGGAGAAGGTATATCCTTCGTAGATCACGAGAGCTTATCATGGGCTAAGTTGGGACACCCCTGTAGGGTATAATCTTTCGAAAGCCGTGCCTGCGGTTATAGGCAGATGGGAATTTGTTAATGTCCGGTTGTAGATAACTTGACACCAGATCCGAATTAAAACGCATCAACCGCGTGTGTAGCCGTGATGGTCTCTTTTCGGCGGAGTCCGGAAAGTGAACACGATTTTGGGTTATGTTTGACATAAATAGGAGTTCAGGATCACTTCTTGATCATTGCTAGCTTCACGACTATTCTGCTTGCTCTCTTCTCGCTCTTATTTGCGTATGTTAGCCACCATATATGCTTAGTCGCTGCTGCAGCCTCACCACTTTACCCCTTCCTTTCCCATTAAGCTTTGCTAGTCTTGATACCCATGGTAATGGGATTGTTGAGTTCTCGTGGCTCATAGATTAGTACAACAACAGTTGTAGGTACAGGTTATGCGATGATCATGACGCGAGAGCGATGCTTGCTTGTTTGGAGTTCTTCTTCTGCTTCTTCGATTAGGGGATAGATTCCAGGTCGGCAGCCTGGGCTAGCAGGGTGGATGTCATTTGAGTTTCTGTTTGTGTTTCATCCGTAGTCGGATGTTGCTCTCATGTATTGTGATGTTGTATTTGTGTGGCATTGTATGCCTCTTGTATTTATCCCCATCTATTATGTAATGTTGATGTAATGATATCCACCTTGCAAAAGCGTTTCAATATGCGGGTCTATCCTTGGTGGGACCTTCGAGTTCCTTTTGGATAGGGTCGCATATTGGGCGTGACAAGTTGGTATCAGAGCCTCGACCAACCCAAGGAGCCCCCTTGATTGATCGTGTAGTTTGGCCGTTGTTGAGTCTAGAAGAAAACTGTTTTCTGAGTCTAGTTATATCGGAGAGTAGGAATTCTTTTTACTCCTCAGCCCCTTCGTCGCTCTGGTAAGGAATCTTGACGTAGGTGTTTTGAATTACTCCTCTCCCCTTTCAAATTTTCTTAGGATCACGCAGTTGGTTTTCTGGTCGTTGGTTCTCGTCTCTTTTGATCCGGTGCATTTCTCGTCAAGTCAACTCGAGACTCTTCATCTTTGAGTTCAATCCTCAGTTGTCTTATTTTCCCACCCGCCCTTCTTCTTCTTCTTGGAACCGGAGTCCGTAATCGAGTATCCATCCTACTCGTGCGAAGTCTTTGCTTTTCTTTCCTCAATGATGTCAATCGGTGTTTTCTCTTCAAGTTATTCGTCGGTTCCCCCCTCCAAGTTGCTTTTGTTTTCCCGCCCTCCCACCCTTTTCTTCCCGGAGCTTGAGTCTGTTTCGACCATCAATTTCATTCGTGCGGAGTATCTCCACTCTTTCCTCAATTATTTCAACCGGTGAACTCTCGTCTCGTTCGTAATACTTCATCTCTTTTCCAGTGGATTCAATTCTAATTTTCGTTAGTGATTACATTCTTTGCCTTGGATCAAGTGTTTTCCCTGCTCGTTCGCCTCTCGCGAGTTTATCATCCCGGAGTTCGTAAGACATCTCAGGAGATTCGTTTGTGTTCCAATTAAGTCGAGGTTGCCACCTCATTCAAATATTTCAATCATTCCGGTGCATCATCTATCTGTTCAATAATCCTTTTCAACAGTGTTTTGTCTTCAGTGGGCCCTAACCCACAGGTCTTTTCCCAGGATCTTACCTGACTCTTCTAATTTCTCGGAGCTATTCTCAAATCCTTTTGAAGTTTGACGTAAGTATGATTTCATCGGTCAGATGCCATCTCCAAGATCGTTTTCAAATGCTTTTCATCTTTGGTTCAACCCTTCCTCTTTTTCATTCTCTCGGAGTATCTCAATAATTTTGGGGGTGTTTTCTCGCTGTCATGGGAAGATCGAAGAAGAGTTCCTCTTAAATCTTGTCTGTTCTTCCAAAGATTCGTGGTTCTAGCTTCTTGTTATCCTCTCGAATTATTCCATTTGTCAGATATTCCTTTTTCTCACCCATCCGGAGTATGTCAGAAGTTCTTTTCCCATTTCTTTTCACCAGAGGCCATCATTTCAGCTACCATTACCCAATTATCCCGGTGCTTCGTTCAAGTGTTCTTTCATCAGCTCATGATCTCCTTGTTCTTTTGCATCTAAATCCCCTTGAACATATTTGTTCTTCTAATTATTCCGGTGATTCATTCTCTTTCATCAGTCATTTTCGAATTCTTACGGTGGTTCGTTCAAGATTCTTTTCCTTGTTTATCATATTAATCCATTCGTTCTTTTCAATGCTACCGGTGGTTCATGAAGACCTTCTCAAGTTTGCGATATGTCAGTTCTCAATTCTTTTTCAAGAAGAATAAGTAGTATGCAAAATCCATTGCTTGTCATCAATTTAATTTGATGAAGGATAAGCATACAATAAATCTTATTCTTATTTCATCCAAGTGAGTAATCCCTTCCTTCGGAGTTTGTTCTTGTTGAATAAATTCTAGTTCCAAGTGTTTTCATCTTTTCTTTTCCGGAGTTCAAATTTCCTCGGTCATTTCGTCGGAACCTCTATCTAAATCATCACAACGCCCATCTTATTCTTTCATCCTTCATTTTATCTCATCATCCTTTTGTTACCGGAGTTCTTCATGGTGGTTCTTTATGATTTAATTCATTCTTTCAAGAGTTCATCAAGATTCTTGTTGGCAGAGTTCAAGTATCTTTTCTTCTTGCGTCTCGAAGTGCAATTAAATTCTCCGTTTTCTTTTGAAGTGGAGTTTTGCATTTCTTCGTTCTTCTCAGATATTCAAGCATTTGGTTGTGGCATAATTCCACCTCAAGTTTTGAGATGTTTTTATTAAGTCCACGAAAAGCTTATTCTTTTCGTTCTTGAATTTTCTCAACAACTCCATTCAATCTTTTCTTCTAAGGTTGCTTTCTATTTCATTCGTGGCACAAGTTGTCATTTTCTTCTCCGTTCTTTTCATTCAACTCTTTCAATTCTTTCTGGAGGTTTTGTGTCATGTCTTCATCAAGTATCATTCCATCCTCTCAAGTTCATGTTTTATTCATTCCATTGTTCAGCCGGAGTGCTGCCTAAATCATTTCAGTCCTATTCGTTTCTTATCTCGTTCTAATCGGAGTGGTTTCATAGTCTATCAAATTCAGTGAGCTTTCGATTCTTGTCATTCTCGTCGTTCCTCTCTTCTTCTCGAGTGCTCTCGATTCTTTGTTGCTTCTCTTGAGTTCTTGTTTCACCTCATCCCTTTTTCTCTTCCGTCTCGGTCCTAAGATCTCGGGATGAGATCTCTTGTTAGTGGAGGAGTGTTGTAACACCCCTGATTCGATGCGCTAGGTGTCTGCCAGTTATTCACCGTTGTTGCCATGTCATTTGCTTGCATGTTGCATCTTGCCATGTCATCATCTGCATTTCATCTGCATGTTTTTCAAAACTTGCATCCGTTCGTGTTCTCCCGGTTCTCTCCGTTGTCCGTTCGGAGTCCGGACCTCTCGCGCGTGCCCCGTCGCCCCTCTCAGACCTTGTTTCGTGTGCGGGTGTTAAACTTTCTCAGAATGGCAAGAGGTTTGCCAAGCGGCCTTGGTATAGCACCGGTAGACCGCCTGTCAAGTTTCGTACCATTTGGAGTCCGTTTGATACTCCAACGGTTAACCGCGTAGCCCGAAACCCCCTCTCTCTTTGCAGCCCAACACCCCTTCCAAAGTGGCCCAAAACCCATCCTAACCCCCTCCATGCTCTCGGTCGTTCGATCACGATCGTGTGGGCGAAAACCGCTCCTCATTTGGACTCCCCTAGCTCCCAGAATCTATAAATATGCCCTTCCCCGAAAATCCCGCAGTCCAACCCTAGCCCTCTCCCTCCTCGCGCCGCCGGACATGTCCGCCCGGCAGCCGGACATGTCCACTTACGCCGCCACGTCGCCCGGCCAATCCCGGGGCGACACGCCGCCTCCGCGCCACCCCCGCAGCCAGCCCGCGCCTGCCACGTGGCCCTCCACCACCGC
>NC_057804.1:226126488-226133901 GCF_018294505.1 Triticum aestivum | reverse complement strand
GCCGCCGCCGC
This sequence comes from Triticum aestivum, assembly GCF_018294505.1. Classification (NCBI taxonomy): domain Eukaryota; kingdom Viridiplantae; phylum Streptophyta; class Magnoliopsida; order Poales; family Poaceae; genus Triticum; species Triticum aestivum. The sequence continues at coordinate 226,133,890 of NC_057804.1, read as the reverse complement.
CGCACCCCGCGGCCGCTCGCCTCCACCGCCGCCATTGTCACATCCCTAGCTTCTGGTAATGCTCTGGGCTAGCTTCATGTGTGCATCATGTTTAAATTCTGAAAATTTGAACTGAGGGAATTTTGGAAGCCTCAAAACCCTAAATAAAAGAGGGGCAAAACCCCTAGAAATCTCATTCATTGCTCCAAAAATGTTCTTCTTAAATGTTTGATAATTTTTGGTAAGGGTTCTGGTCCCAACCAAAATATTGAACATTTTTAAGGAATTATTTTTGGGACTTTGGATTTAATTCATTAGCTATTTGAATTTGAATTATATTCATATAATTAGAATATAATTTCAAATACCCCTGAAATATTTTATAAGCTTTTGGAAAAGTCCATCTAGCAATATAAAATATTCAGAGGAGTTTTTGGCATTGTTTGAATTATTTTTAAATTCAAAACAGTGGCAAAATAAATTAAATAAAACAAAACAGAAGAAAAAAATAAAACAGAGCAGAAAGCCACTGGGCCACTTACCTGGCGCCACTTACCTGGCCCAGCTCCATCTGGCCGGCCCAGCCCACCTCCTCCCCCTTGTCCTCTTCCTCCTCTGCCAGGAGGACGAACAGAGGCGAGGCGTGGCGCGCGCCCGAGAGGCCTCGGCCACCTCCTGCTTCCTCTCGTCGCCTGGACCCCGTCCGCGACGCCACGCACCCCCCCAGGCCTCTCCTCTCTCCCCTGGACCCCATTCCCTCCTCTGCTTCCCTCTCGCGCACACCACCGAGCGGAGCTCGCCGTCATCGTCGCCGTACCCATGGCCACCGGCCACCCCTAGCCTCCCCGACGCCTCCCAAAGCTCTGCCTCTACCTACTCTTCCTCCCCACCCCTCCAAGCAACACCCGAAGCCCTGCAGTGACGCCATCACCGCCATATTCGTCGCCACGGCCGACGATCGCCGCCGTTCGATTCACCACCGACAGGTCGCCCCCGAGCCCACTGAGACGCGCTCTGCAACCACAGTGAGCTCATGGACCGATTCCCCCTCCTCTCCTGCTCGCGCTCTTGCTCTAGCCCCGTTCCCCACCTCCGCCGAAGCTCGCCGCCGCCACGGCCGACGAGCTCCATGCTCCTGAGCTCGTCCGCTCGCTCGAGCATCACCAGCGTGCTCACCGCGCTCCTGCGAACCCGAAACACCCACGAGTGCTCCCTGCCATGCCCTATAGCGCCATCTCCGCGGTTGCCCGAACTCCGGCCGCCGCCTTTGAGCTCACCGCCGTCGATATAGGTCGCCCCCGGCCTAACTAACCGCACCACTCGACGCGCGGGATCTTCAGCGTCACGTAGCTGCCCTCCGCCGGCCATTTGGTCGCCGGAGGAGGAATTCCGACCCCCTCCGCCGTCTCGGGCTTAACCGGCGACGAGCCGTGGACCAAGTCCGGCGAGTTTGACCCCAGTTGGACGCCCTGACTCAATGACAGGTGGGCCAGCCTTGTTAGCTAATTAGGATTAGCACTAAGCGAATTAGTTAAACTAATTACCCCCCCCCCTGCTGACACTGACATGCGGGCCCAGGCTCTAATTAAAATTAGGTTAGTTAGTTAGTCACTGACGTGTGGACCCCACACATCAGGTTTGACCCGAGCCAGCCCAGTTGACCCTGCTGACGTCACTGTGACGTGGGGCTGACGCAATAAGTATTTTCTGGATTTATTAATAATCAGGAAATTCCAGAAAATGCCTAAAACTTCTAAAAATCATAGAAATTCAACCGTAACTCCAAATTAAATAATTTATATATGAAAAATTATCAGAAAAATTCAAGGAATCCATCTGTACCATTTTCATGCATGTTAGAACAACTTATAGCTGCTGTTTAGCACAAATGAAGTGAATAACATTTAAATAACCACATATGGAGTTTGAATTTGAATCTTGGATTCAAACCAACTTCATTTAATCTGGTTTTAGGTGCCTTAGCCCAAAACACATTCATTTTGCCATGTCATGAGCATGCATCATATTGTGCATTGCATTGATTGTGTTCCCTTCTGTGTTGCCGGTATTTGTCCCCTCTCGATAGACGCGATACCGATGATGTGATCGTTGACACTGATGAAGACTCAATGTTATCTTCAGAAGTGCCAGGCAAGCAAAAAACCCCTTGTTCATTCCGATACAATCCCACTCTCTCGCTCCTGCTCTCTTTTACTGCATTAGGACAACAACGATTCATCTGTTACTTGCTGCGGTAGCTGAACCCCTTTATCCTTTGCATGACCTGTCATTCCACAGTAAATAGATGAAACCCACTAGTATGAGTAGGAGTTGTTTGAGCCCTGTTGTGCCTACTCATTCATGTTTGTTTGTCATGCCTGCTACTGCTTAGAGTTGAGTCAGGTCTGATTCATCGAGGATGAATCAGAGGTGTGTGAACATGTCCTACTGTGTGTGAGCTAAGTGTGTGAACACGATTTGGTAAAGGTAGCGGTGAGAGGCCATGTAGGAGTACATGGTGGGTTGTCTCATTGCAGCCGTCCTCAGGAACTGAGTTCTGTGTTTGTGATCCATGATTCAGCTACTACCACGCATTGGGCCCGAAACCAATGGACCCTCTCGGTTTCTTAATCACCCTTGTCCTCTGTCCAGGAGTTGCAAGTAGTTTCTGGTGTTTGTAGTATGCTGGAGGCCGTGCGCAGCGCTGACAATAGGGGTGGGCTGTGATGCGGTAGGCACGTGGCCGGGTATACCGGGCGCCCGTTTGGTGTCACGGAACCCTGTTCACATCGTTTGGGGCTGTGAGCGAAACTCCGGCCGGATCTCCTCATGGATGGAACCCGAATAGGCGATAAACCTGGACTAGAGACTTAGGTGTTTAGGTAGGCCGTGGCCGACACCCACGTTGGGCTTCCGCTTGAAGGTTGCCGAGTACATGTCGTGTAAACGGCGGTAAGTGGTGAGAGCGTGTGTGAAGAAGTACACCCCTGCAGGGTTATTATGATCTATTCGAATAGCCGTGTCCGCGGAAAAGGACTTCTGGGTTGCTTATATCAGTTCATAGGCAAGTGAAAGTGGATACTCTAAAATACGCAAGATAAGCGTGAGTGCTATGGATGGCGTTCTCGTAGGGAGACGGGAGCGATTCCATAGTGGTGTATTGATATGGTGAATATGTGGACTCGTGTGCGCCACCTCAAAAGAGTTACTTGCAGTCGTAGTTCAGGATAGCCACCGAGTCAAAGCTGGCTTGCTGCAGTTAAACCCCACCATCCCCTTTGTTGATAATGAAGCATATGTAGTTAGTTCTGATGTAAGTCTTGCTGGGTACATTTGTACTCACGTTTGCCTATTTATGTTTTTGCAGAGAGACTTCGGTCTCGCTAGTAGTTCCGCGTGGACTTCGACGTTTAGCTTGTTACCTCAGCTACGATCTTGTGCCCTCGGCAGGATCTGGTAGATAGTCAGGCTTCTCAGCCTTTTTCATTTATAGATGTCTGTACTCAGACATGATAGCTTCCGCTTGTGCTTTGACTTGTATGCTCTGATTGTTGGGTCATGAGGCCCATGTTTGTAATATCTCGCTCCTCGGAGCCTATTGATTAAAATACTTGAGTTATAGAGTCATGTTGTGATGCCATGTTGTATTTGCACATATCGAGCATATTGTGTGTATGTTATTGAAATGCTTGATATGTGTGGGATCTGACCATCTAGTTGTTTATCTTTAGTAGCCTCTCTTACGGGGAAATGTCTCCTAGTGTTTCCACCGAGCCATGGTAGCTTGCTACTGCTCCGGAACACTTAGGCTGGCCGGCATGTGTCCTTCTTCGTTCCTGTGTCTGTCCCTTCGGGGAAATGTCACGCGATGAATACCGGAGTCCTGTTAGCCCGCTACAGCTCGGTTCACCGGAGTCCTGCTAGCCCAGTGCTACAGCCTGGATTCACTCGCTGATGACCGACACGTTCGATGCTGGGTCATGGATGCCTGTCCCTGTAAGTCTGTGCCACTTTGGGTTTACGATTAGCCATGTCAGCCCGGGCTCCTTATCATATGGATGCTAGCGACACTATCATATACGTGTGCCAAAAGGCGCAAACGGTCCCGGGCAAAGGTAAGGCGACACCCGTGGGAATACCATGCGTGAGGCCGCAAAGTGATATGAGGTGTTACATGCTAGATCAATGTGGCATTGAGTCGGGGTCCTGACAGCGTTGGTATCAGAGCTTGACTGCCTGTAGGATTACCAAGCCAAACTGGTCGAAGTTGAGTCTAGAAATTCTTTAGTTATATAAGGGAATTGATTGTGGGATGGAACGTAAGGCTCTTTTACTCCTTACACCTTATGCCTTCTGATCTGAGTCATCATCTTCTCTTCTACGGGGATTAAGAACTAGGCTATCTCTTCTTTCTATTAGGATCACGTGTTACTAATCCGTAGACTTATAAGATTTTTGGACTTAAGCCTCTGTTCATGTTTTTACTACTTCTGTATGATTACTGTTGATCTCGGAACCTTGATACTGTGATGTTGAGTGGTTATGCCACCATTTTGTGATTGTCTCAAATCTTTTTGAGCATTTACAGCCGTTATGCTGTCCGAGTCATCCCAGGTTTCTAAGTAGTCTGATGCATTTGCAAATCCTTTCTTCCCGTTTCAATGTTCCCATGGGCCAGATTAACCACACTAATCAGTGAGTTGAGGTACTCCGTTACCTTGACATATATGTTGGAGATATTATTATGACCCTAGGTGTCTTAGGGGATCATCTAGTAATTTAGCCATGATTTGTGTTCCCAGTGTGATGATTCTGGCCATCATTCTCGAAAGCATCCCGTGATGCTACTTAGTAATAGGTATTCTGTTTCTGGGTTTTGAACCCGAGATTCACTCTACTTACTTCATGTTGATAGTGTTTGCTAGTTCCTTCAGGATATTAGTAACTTTGCGATAGTCCTCGAGGTCCGTGGTATATCGTTCTTCCAAATACCATGAACCATTATGGCAGAAGTTTATTGGATCAAAAGATCACAATTAGAGTACTCTTGAGGAGTTCTCCATTCATAAATCGTGACTCTGCCAGTTCTACCTTTTTGCATGGGTTATCTGGAAGAAATATGTTGAACTTGGTTCGACATACTAATCTATGCATCCACAACTCAGAAAGTTATATGTTCCTTTGAGTTGTTCTCTTTAGTTGCATTCTGACCCTCGTCTATCAATTGATAGTCAAGAGTATGCGTGCGTTCGTTTATCGATGCCTATGACTCTTGTGGTCTGTCAAGCCATTCTATTCCGGAATGACTAGGAGAAACAAACTCCAGTACCTCTTCCATATCTAGGATTGGGTCAAAGTAGTTGTATTCCGCAGATCAAATGCCAATCCAGCTTTTGGTTCTGCTCTACCTTGGAGTATTACATATTTTATACCGAGATTGTTATAGGAATGGCACATCATCCCATGAACTCTTGGTACAGTGATACTTCTTGCCATCACTGTTCATTCCTCGGCCCTCGTGTTGATGCAACCGGAATACCGACAAATGAATTGTGATGTGTGAAATCAATACTGCTAGCAACTCTGTTGCTTGGTAGTTAAAGGATAATAATTTCATTCTTAGTATGTTGGTTTTCGAATCATCCTTCTAAGACTGATCGTGCTACCTAGTCCTTATTTCGGTGCACCCTTCGATTGATGAGTTAGGATCTTGTCAAGTCCTCACTCATTTGATCATATCGTCTTTCCCTCAAAAGCAAGATTGTTCTCGAGCTTAGTAACATACCGGTGGTTCGTGACTTTCCAAATATCTTCTTGGAGGTGTTACCGGGTTGTCACCTGACCGCTATGTTGAGTTCGTGATCAAGTTGGTTTCTTGTGAACCACCTTCTCTCCAAGAATCGGTGTTAGATATCCCTGAGCTAGTTGGTTAAGCTAGACAACAACTTGGAGAGTTGGAAGATAAAAGCTTGTCTGACTTAGTTCGTTCCAAAGGGATATTCTTGTGTAGTGTGTGTTGAAGAAAGATGATATCTTCATCGATTGGTCCTTGTGATCAGTTGCTGGACCTATTGTCTTATCAATCCTTTGATTTGAGTGTGGGCTATCGTCAAATCAAATCAGTACCAACGATGCTCGTAATGTTGTCTTATTCGTGGTTGATCCCTCGAGCATACACCATTATATCTTTTGGGTCTGACCAATGCTATCACCGTGTTCACTTAACTATGGAATTCCTTTTAAAAGGAAACCTAGATGAATTGTTGTTGTGCCCATTGACAACATCCTTGTCTTCTCCATAATTTTGCTGAACATTAAGCTAGTGTTGGAAACTTTTGAAAGCATTTGTTCATGCTAGCTCATGAAGCATATGTTTGGATGAAGGTAGTGACTTCCTTTAATTCATGTGCATCTGATGCAAGTTGCCGCCGTGGATTCGAGAAAGTCAATGTTGCTTTCTTTGGAATCATTCCAAATCAGTCATGCACACGTGCGAAGAATGCTGTGGTTTGAAGACTTGCAACCTTCAATCTATATGTATCCCTAGCACACCAAGCCACTGATTGATTTGTTCAAGGAGAAGGAGTTTCTTCATAAGAGCTAATCCGGACTTATGTAAGGACTTCGATACCCTCGATGATGGTTCCCCACCTGAACTCGGTAGTGTTTAATTATAAGACTACTACATGGCCATGCTTGTCTGGGACAACGTGTTCACATGTGTGTAGCAGAACCAGCTCATGTTTTGGAGCTTACTATCGTAGCTCATTCCCCGAGAATCTCGCAACGTCATCTCGTCGATTTGTGTTGCAAACTTTTGTTTTTCTTCCTAGACTCGATGAGTCTAGAATATCCTGACACCAACCAGATCTGAATCTCAGGCAGACTTGATGGTTGGAACATTTCCCAAGAACTATAATATTGGCCCCTCGATAACCGGTAAGGTGGATGTCGTGGCCAACACACCCAACCGGAAGACCTATTATTGTAGTATCTTGATTGAAGAAGTTGGCCACCTCCCCATAGGGATTTCGTAGGATTTACTCCCTAGTTGCCCCTATGGATTTCTGTGTTCCGAAGTCCGACCTTTTTACTTGATGTTCTAGATATCAAACCATATCTATGAATGGATTACACTAGCACATCAAGGAGAACATTAGAAGCGGAGTGCTAAATGTCTCTCGGTCGATCATCCAGATTTTGTTCCTTGGCTTCGCTAAGGTGAAATCTGAGAAGGTGTTATCTTCCTTTGCATCTGCATCCTCCATCACCATTCATCATGGTAGTAAGTTGTGTTTACCGGACCCTTGACACGGATGTTGGTAAAACCTTGATGAATGTGGAAATGCTCAAGTTCTTGAGAGCACGCACAAGCGCTAGGTGTTATCATCGGCACTAACTGGGATTCCTCTCAGTTTCCTCG
>NC_057804.1:226122815-226124742 GCF_018294505.1 Triticum aestivum | reverse complement strand
CCCTAGAAATCTCATTCATTGCTCCAAAAATGTTCTTCTTAAATGTTTGATAATTTTTGGTAAGGGTTCTGGTCCCAACCAAAATATTGAACATTTTTAAGGAATTATTTTTGGGACTTTGGATTTAATTCATTAGCTATTTGAATTTGAATTATATTCATATAATTAGAATATAATTTCAAATACCCCTGAAATATTTTATAAGCTTTTGGAAAAGTCCATCTAGCAATATAAAATATTCAGAGGAGTTTTTGGCATTGTTTGAATTATTTTTAAATTCAAAACAGTGGCAAAATAAATTAAATAAAACAAAACAGAAGAAAAAAATAAAACAGAGCAGAAAGCCACTGGGCCACTTACCTGGCGCCACTTACCTGGCCCAGCTCCATCTGGCCGGCCCAGCCCACCTCCTCCCCCTTGTCCTCTTCCTCCTCTGCCAGGAGGACGAACAGAGGCGAGGCGTGGCGCGCGCCCGAGAGGCCTCGGCCACCTCCTGCTTCCTCTCGTCGCCTGGACCCCGTCCGCGACACCACGCACCCCCCCAGGCCTCTCCTCTCTCCCCTGGACCCCATTCCCTCCTCTGCTTCCCTCTCGCGCACACCACCGAGCGGAGCTCGCCGTCATCGTCACCGTACCCATGGCCACCGGCCACCCCTAGCCTCCCCGACGCCTCCCAAAGCTCTGCCTCGACCTACTCTTCCTCCCCACCCCTCCAAGCAACACCCGGAGCCCTGCGGTGACGCCATCACCGCCATCTTCATCGCCACGGCCGGCGATCGCCGCCGTTCGATTCACCGCCGACAGGTCGCCCCCGAGCCCACTGAGACGCGCTCTGCAACCACAGTGAGCTCATGGACCGATTCCCCCTCCTCTCCTGCTCGCGCTCTTGCTCTAGCCCCGTTCCCCACCTCCGCCGAAGATCGCCGCCGCCACGGCCGACGAGCTCCATGCTCCTGAGCTCATCCGCTCGCTCGAGCATCACCAGCGTGCTCACCGCGCTCCTGCAAACCCGAAACACCCACGAGTGCTCCCTGCCATGCCCTATAGCGCCATCTCCGTGGTTGCCCGAACTCCGGCCGCCGCCTTTGAGCTCACCGCCGTCGATATAGGTCGCCCCCGGCCTAACTAACCGCACCACTCGACGCGCGGGACCTTCAGCGTCACGTAGCTGCCCTCCGCCGGCCATTTGGTCGCCGGAGGAGGAATTCCGACCCCCTCCGCCGTCTCGGGCTTAACCGGCGACGAGCCGTGGACCAAGTCCGGCGAGTTTGACCCCAGTTGGACGCCCTGACTCAATGACAGGTGGGCCAGCCCTGTTAGCTAATTAGGATTAGCACTAAGCGAATTAGTTAAACTAATTACCCCCCCCCCCTGCTGACACTGACATGCGGGCCCAGGCTCTAATTAAAATTAGGTTAGTTAGTTAGTCACTGACGTGTGGACCCCACACGTCAGGTTTGACCCGAGCCAGCCCAGTTGACCCTGCTGACGTCACTGTGACGTGGGGCTGACGCAATAAGTATTTTCTGGATTTATTAATAATCAGGAAATTCCAGAAAATGCCTAAAACTTCTAAAAATCATAGAAATTCAACCGTAACTCCAAATTAAATAATTTATATATGAAAAATTATCAGAAAAATTCAAGGAATCCATCTGTACCATTTTCATGCATGTTAGAACAACTTATAGCTGCTGTTTAGCACAAATGAAGTGAATAACATTTAAATAACCACATATGGAGTTTGAATTTGAATCTTGGATTCAAACCAACTTCATTTAATCTGGTTTTAGGTGCCTTAGCCCAAAACACATTCATTTTGCCATGTCATGAGCATGCATCATATTGTGCATTGCATTGATTGTGTTCCCTTCTATGTTGCCGGTATTTGTCCCCTCTCGATAGACGCGATACCGATGATGTGATC
>NC_057804.1:226112847-226122028 GCF_018294505.1 Triticum aestivum | reverse complement strand
ATGTCCTACTGTGTGTGAGCTAAGTGTGTGAACACGATTTGGTAAAGGTAGCGGTGAGAGGCCATGTAGGAGTACATGGTGGGTTGTCTCATTGCAGCCGTCCTCAGGAACTGAGTTCTGTGTTTGTGATCCATGATTCAGCTACTACCACGCATTGGGCCCGAAACCAATGGACCCTCTCGGCTTCTTAATCACCCTTGTCCTCTGTCCAGGAGTTGCAAGTAGTTTCTGGTGTTTGTAGTATGCTGGAGGCCGTGCGCAGCGCTGACCGTAGGGGTGGGCTGTGATGCGGTAGGCACGTGGCCGGGTATACCGGGCGCCCGTTTGGTGTCACGGAACCCTGTTCACATCGTTTGGGGCTGTGAGCGAAACTCCGGCCGGATCTCCTCATGGATGGAACCCGAATAGGCGATAAACCTGGACTAGAGACTTAGGTGTTTAGGTAGGCCGTGGCCGACACCCACATTGGGCTTCCGCTTGAAGGTTGCCGAGTACATGTCGTGTAAACGGCGGTAAGTGCTGAGAGCGTGTGTGAAGAAGTACACCCCTGCAGGGTTAATATGATCTATTCGAATAGCCGTGTTCGCGGAAAAGGACTTCTGGGTTGCTTATATCAGTTCATAGACAAGTGAAAGTGGATACTCTAAAATACGCAAGATAAGCGTGAGTGCTATGGATGGCGTTCTCGTAGGGAGACGGGAGCGATTCCATAGTGGTGTATTGATATGGGGAATATGTGGACTCGTGTGCGCCACCTCAAAAGAGTTACTTGCAGTCGTAGTTCAGGATAGCCACCGAGTCAAAGCTGGCTTGCTGCAGTTAAACCCCACCATCCCCTTTGTTGATAATGAAGCATATGTAGTTAGTTCTGATGTAAGTCTTGCTGGGTACATTTGTACTCACGTTTGCCTATTTATGTTTTTGCAGAGAGACTTCGGTCTCGCTAGTAGTTCTGCGTGGACTTCGACGTTTAGCTTGTTACCTCAGCTACAATCTTGTGCCCTCGGCAGGATCTGGTAGATAGTCAGGCTTCTCAGCCTTTTTCATTTATAGATGTCTGTACTCAGACATGATAGCTTCCGCTTGTGCTTTGACTTGTATGCTCTGATTGTTGGGTCATGAGACCCATGTTTGTAATATCTCGCTCCTCGGAGCCTATTGATTAAAATACTTGAGTTATAGAGTCATATTGTGATGCCATGTTGTATTTGCACATATCGAGCATATTGTGTGTATGTTATTGAAATGCTTGATATGTGTGGGATCTGACCATCTAGTTGTTTATCTTTAGTAGCCTCTCTTACGGGGAAATGTCTCCTAGTGTTTCCACCGAGCCATGGTAGCTTGCTACTGCTCCGGAACACTTAGGCTGGCCGGCATGTGTCCTTCTTCGTTCCTGTGTCTGTCCCTTCGGGGAAATGTCACGCGATGAATACCGGAGTCCTGTTAGCCCACTACAGCCCGGTTCACCGGAGTCCTGCTAGCCCAGTGCTACAGCCTGGATTCACTCGCTGATGACCGACACGTTCGATGCTGGGTCATGGATGCCTGTCCCTGTAAGTCTGTGCCACTTTGGGTTTACGACTAGCCATGTCAGCCCGGGCTCCTTATCATATGGATGCTAGCGACACTATCATATACGTGTGCCAAAAGGCGCAAACGGTCCCGGGCAAAGGTAAGGCGACACCTGTGGGAATACCGTGCGTGAGGCCGCAAAGTGATATGAGGTGTTACATGCTAGATCGATGTGGCATTGAGTCGGGGTCCTGACAGCGTTGGTATCAGAGCTTGACTGCCTGTAGGATTACCAAGCCAAACTGGTCGAAGTTGAGTCTAGAAATTCTTTAGTTATATAAGGGAATTGATTGTGGGATGGAACGTAAGGCTCTTTTACTCCTTACACCTTATGCCTTCTGATCTGAGTCATCATCTTCTCTTCTACGGGGATTAAGAACTAGGCTATCTCTTCTTTCTATCAGGATCACGTGTTACTAATCCGTAGACTTATAAGATTTTTGGACTTAAGCCTCTGTTCATGTTTTTACTACTTCTGTATGATTACTGTTGATCTCGGAACCTTGATACTGTGATGTTGAGTGGTTATGCCACCATTTTGTGATTGTCTCAAATCTTTTTGAGCATTTACAGTCGTTATGCTGTCCGAGTCATCCCAGGTTTCTAAGTAGTCTGATGCATTTGCAAATCCTTTCTTCCCGTTTCAATGTTCCCATGGGCCAGATTAACCACACTAATCAGTGAGTTGAGGTACTCCGTTACCTTGACATATATGTTGGAGATATTATTATGACCCTAGGTGTCTTAGGGGATCATCTAGTAATTTAGCCATGATTTGTGTTCCCAGTGTGATGATTCTGGCCATCATTCTCGAAAGCATCCCGTGATGCTACTTAGTAATAGGTATTCTGTTTCTGGGTTTTGAACCCGAGATTCACTCTACTTACTTCATGTTGATAGTGTTTGCTAGTTCCTTCAGGATATTAGTAACTTTGCGATAGTCCTCGAGGTCCGTGGTATATCGTTCTTCCAAATACCATGAACCACTATGGCAGAAGTTTATTGGATCAAAAGATCACAATTAGAGTACTCTTGAGGAGTTCTCCATTCATAAATCGTGACTCTGCCAGTTCTACCTTTCTGCATGGGTTATCCGGAAGAAATATGTGGAATTCGTTCGACATGCTAAACCATGCATCCACAACTCAGAAAATCGTATGTTCCTTTGAGTTGTCCCTCTTTAGTTGTCTTCTGACCCTCGTCTATCAATTGATAGTCAAGAGTATGCGTGCATTCGTTCGTCGATGCCTATTACCCTTGTGGTCCGTCAAGCCATTATGTCCTGAATGACTTGGAGAAACAAACTCCAGTACCTCATCCATATTTAGGATTGGGTCAAAGTAGTTGTGTTCCGCAGATCAAGTTACAATCCAGCTTCTGGTCTGCTCTACCCTGAAGTATTACCTTCTTTATGACAGGAATTTCATGAGAATTGCACCACCTCTTGTGAATTCTTGACATAGTGATACTTCTCGCCATCCTTTTTCATTCCTCGGTTCCGTGTTGTTGCAGCCGGAGTGCCGACAAGTGAATCATGATGTGTGAACTCAATACTCCTAGCAACCCCATTGCTTGGTAGTTAATGGACAATAATCTTATTCCTAGTATGTTGGTTATTGAATCATCATTCTAAGACTGATCGTGCTATCTAGTCCTTATTTCCGGTGCACCCTTCGATCAATGAGTTAGGATTGTGTCAAGTCCTCACTCATTTGATCATATCATCTTGCCCTGAAAAGCAAGATTGTTCTCGATCTTAGTAACATATCGGTGGTTCGTGATTTTCCGAATATCTTCTCGAAAGTATCACCAGGTTGTCACCTGACTGTTATGTTAAGCTCGTGATCAAGTTGGTTTATCCTGTAAACCACACTTTCTCCAAGAATCCGTGTTGGATACCCCTGAGCTAGTTGGTTAAGCTATGCATCAACTTGGAGAGTTGGAAGATAGAAGCTTGTCCGATTTAGTTCATCTTAAGGGATATCCTGTGTGTGTGTGTGTGTGTGTGTTGGAGAAAGATGATATCTTCATCGATTGGTCCCTATGATCAGTTGCTGGATCTATTGTCTTATCAATCCTTTGATTTGAGTGTGGGCTATCGTCAAATCAAATCAGTACCAATGATGCTCGTAATGTTGTCTTATTCGTGGTTGATCCCTCGAGCATACACCATTACATCTTTGGCCTGACCAATGCTATCCCTTGCTCACTTAACTATGGAATTCCTTTTAAAAGGAAACCCAGATGAATTGTTGTTGAGCCCATTGACAACATCCTTATCTCCTCCATGATTTTGTTGGACATTAAGCTAGTGTTGGAAACTTTGAAAGCATTTTCTTCATGCTAGCTCATGAAGTATATGTTTGGATGAAGGTAGTGACTTCCTTTAATTCATGTGCATCTGATGCAAGTTGCCGCCGTGGATTCGAGAAAGTCAATGTTGCTTTCTTTGGAATCATTCCAAATCAGTCATGCACACGTGCGAAGAATGCTGTGGTTTGAAGACTTGCAACCTTCAATCTATATGTATCCCTAGCACACCAAGCCACTGATTGATTTGTTCAAGGAGAAGGAGTTCCTTCATAAGAGCTAATCCGGACTTATGAAAGAACTTCGATACCCTCGTTGATGGTTCCCCCTCCTGAACTCGGTAGTGTTTTATTATAAGACTACCATGTGGTCATGCTTGTCTGGGACAACGTGTTCACATGTTTGTAGCAGAACCAGCTCATGTTTTGGAGCTTGCTATCGTAGTTCATCTCCCGAGAATCCCGCAACGTCATCTCGTCGATTTGTGTTGCAAACTTTCATTTTTCTTCCTAAGACTCGATGAGCCTGGAATATCCTAACACCAACCAGAGCTGAATCTCAGGCAGATATGATGGTTGGAACATTTCCCTAAGAACTATAATATTGGTCTCTCGATAACCGGTAAGGTGGATGTCGTGGCCAACACACCCATCCGGTAGACCTATTATTATAGTATCTTGTTTGAGGAAGTTGGCCACCCCCCCCTAGGGATTTCGTAGGATTTACTCCCTAGTTGCCCCTATGGATTTTTGTGTTCCCGAAGTCCGACCTTTTACTTGATGTTTTAGATATCAAACCATATCTATGAATGGGTTACACTAGCACATCAAGGAGAACATTAGAAGCGGAGTGCTAAATGTCTCTCGGTCGATCATCCAGATTTTGTTCCTTGGCTTCGCTAAGGTGTAATCTGAGAAGGTGTTATCTTCCTTTGCATCTGCATCCTCCATCACCATTCATCATGGTAGTAAGTTGTGTTACCGGACCCTTGACACGGATGTTGGTAAAACCTTGATGAATATGGAAATGCTCAAGTTCTTGAGAGCACGCACAAGCGCTACGTCTTATCATCGGCACTAGCTGGGATTGCCCCAGATTTCCTCGGTTATGCTATAACCACTCCAACAGTGAATTCACTCTCTATTGTTGGGTTCTTCCCCAGTTACCAGAATCATTCCCAGCATTTGCATTTTGTTCCCAGCTTGCACCGCCAATGTGCCATTCTACCATGGGTCTCTTCCATTTCCGGTGATAAGCAAAATTCATCCATTACGTTGTCTTCAACAAGGTAATCCACATCATCCAAGTTTGAGTATGCCATTCTACCGAACCCCTCTAAATGATCGATTATGATTTGCCTTAAGCTGGTATAAAGAGTTCAATGATCTCTGAATCAAAGGTAATTCTTTTGCCACTTAAGGGGAGATATCTACGAGTCACGGTTCCGAAGGTGTCTCGTTGTGGTATCATGGCAACTCAACTCCTCGCTACATTGACAACCAATTACCACCTTCTTAAGTGTGGAATTGTTGTCCACCTAGTGAACCTTCGTCATCCGTTTCTTTCCACCCCTCTTGATGTGTATCTCGTGTCTCAACCCGAGAGATGGTCCTATGTCTCATTCCGTGAGTTGTTCGATCTTCAAGAAGATCGACCCTTCTAGAGTCTCCTTCTTCCCTCCATGTCATGTTGGCAGGATTTCTCAAGACAATGATGGTGAATGAATCAACGTTCAACTGAAGTGCACCCTGGATCGTGAAGATTGTACTAGTTTGCGTTTCCCCTTCATCCTACCCTACGCTTGAATCTCGAGACGAGATTCTTGTTTAGTGGGGGTGAGTTGTCACATCCCTAGCTTCTGGTAATGCACTAGGCTAGACCTCTTGCTGCATCATGTTTAAATTCAAATGAAATTTGAATTGAGGAATTTTCAAAGCCTCAGAAACCTCTAAAAATAACCAACAATTAAATCTTCTCAAATGTGTCCAAGAAAATGTTCCTGATATCCTCTGGAAATATTGGCAAGAGGTAAAATCCAAACCAATATTTTTGGTGTCTCAGAAACATTTAATTTGGGCATTTGAATTAAATCAATAATTATTTGAATTGGATTTATATCTACTATTAAATAAATATAGGTCCAATAATTCTGAAATATTTTGTGGAGCATTGTTTTAATTCTTTTAGCTCCTAAAAATATTGTCAGAAGCAAAATAAATTGAATTGGTTTCAAAACCAAATTCAAAACAAACCTGCAAAATAGAAAACTGAAATAAAATAAAAAGAACAGAGCTTACCTGGGCCACTTACCGCAGCCTACCTGGCCCAGCCCCCCCTGTTAATTAGTTTAGTTATTTTATCTTAACTACCCCCTCTGCTGACACTGACAGGTGGGCCCCCGCCATCAGGTGATTAGCTTAAGCTAATCACCACCTAATCTAACCCCAGAGCCACTGACATGTGGGCCCTAGTGCCCTAATCCTTAATTAAACTAAAATAAACCCCCCTGTTTAACCTGTGACGCTGACATATGGGTCCCACAGGTCAGGTTTGACCTGGAGGCGCCCTGTTGACCTGCTGACGTCAAGGTGATGACATGCTGACGCCATAATTCATTTTCTGGAATTATTTTAATTCTAAATAATCAGAAAATTCCAGAAAATTGTAAAAACTTCTAAAAATCATAGAAATTCAACCGTAACTCCAAATTAAATAATTTATATATGAAAAATTATCAGAAAAATTCAAGGAATCCATCTGTACCATTTTCACGCATGCTAGAACAACTTATAGCTGCTGTTTAGCACAAATCAAATAAAGGGCATTTAAATAACCATATATGGAGTTTGAATTTGAATCTTGTATTCAAACCAACTTCATTTAATCTGTTGCTAGTTGCATTAGCCCAAAACACATTCATATTGCCATGTCATGAGCATGCATCATATTGTGCATTGCATTGATTGTATTTCTTCTTTGTTGCCGGTATCTGTTCCCTCCCAGTAGAGGATGTTCCGACGTTGTGATCGTTGACACTGATGAAGACTCAATGTTATCTTCAGAAGTGCCAGGCAAGCAAAACCCCCTTGTTCATTCTGATACAATCCTACTCTCTCGCTCCTGCTCTCTTTTACTGCATTAGGACAACACCGATTCATCTGTTACTTGCTGCGGTAGCTGAACCCCTTTGTCCTTTGCATGACCTGTCATTGCCACAGTAAATAGATGAAACCCACTAGCATGAGTAGGAGTTGTTTGAGCCCTGATGTGCCTACTCATTCATGTTTGTTGTCATGCCTGCTACTGCTTAGAGTTGAGTCAGGCCTGATTCATCGGGGATGAATCAGAGGCGTGTGAACATGTCCTACTATGTGTGAGCTAAGTGTGTGAACACGTTTTGGTAAAGGTAGCGGTGAGAGGCCATGTAGGAGTACATGGTGGGTTGTCTCATTGCAGCCGTCCTTAGGAACTGAGTTCTGTGTTTGTGATCCATGATTCAGCTACTACCACGCATTGGGCCCGAAACCAATGGACCCTCTCGGCTTCTTAATCACCCTTGTCCTCTGTCCAGGAGTTGCAAGTAGTTTCTGGTGTTTGTAGTATGCTGGAGGCCGTGCACAGCGCTGACCGTAGGGGTGGGCTGTGATGCGGTAGGCACGTGGCACGGTGTACCGGGCGCCCGTTTGGTGTCTCGGGAACCCTGTTCACATCGTTTGGGGCTGTGAGCGAAACTCCGGCCGGATCTCCTCATGGATGGAACCCGAATAGGCGATAAACCTGGACTAGAGACTTGAGTGTTTAGGTAGGCCGTGGCCGACACCCACGTTGGGCTTCCGCTTGAAGGTTGCCGAGTACATGTCGTGTAAACGACGGTAAGTGGTGAGAGCGTGTGTGAAGAAGTACACCCCTGCAGGGTTAACCTAATCTATTCGAATAGCCGTGTCCACGGAAAAGGACCTCTGGGTTGCTTATATCAGTTCATAGACAAGTGAAAGTGGATACTCTAAAATACGCAAGATAAGCGTGAGTGCTATGGATGGCGTTCTCGTAGGGAGACGGGAGCGATTCCATAGTGGTGTATTGATATGGGGAATATGTGGACTCGTGTGCGCCACCTCAAAAGAGTTACTTGCAGTCGTAGTTCAGGATAGCCACCGAGTCAAAGCTGGCTTGCTGCAGTTAAACCCCACCATCCCCTTTGTTGATAATGAAGCATATGTAGTTAGTTCTGATGTAAGTCTTGCTGGGTACATTTGTACTCACGTTTGCCTATTTATGTTTTTGCAGAGAGACTTCGGTCTCGCTAGTAGTTCTGCGTGGACTTCGACGTTTAGCTTGTTACCTCAGCTACGATCTTGTGCCCTCGGCAGGATCTGGTAGATAGTCAGGCTTCTCAGCCTTTTTCATTTATAGATGTCTGTACTCAGACATGATAGCTTCCGCTTGTGCTTTGACTTGTATGCTCTGATTGTTGGGTCATGAGACCCATGTTTGTAATATCTCGCTCCTCGGAGCCTATTGATTAAAATACTTGAGTTATAGAGTCATGTTGTGATGCCATGTTGTATTTGCACATATCGAGCATATTGTGTGTATGTTATTGAAATGCTTGATATGTGTGGGATCTGACCATCTAGTTGTTTATCTTTAGTAGCCTCTCTTACGGGGAAATGTCTCCTAGTGTTTCCACCGAGCCATGGTAGCTTGCTACTGCTCCGGAACACTTAGGCTGGCCGGCATGTGTCCTTCTTCGTTCCTGTGTCTGTCCCTTCGGGGAAATGTCACGCGATGAATACCGGAGTCCTGTTAGCCCGCTACAGCCCGGTTCACCGGAGTCCTGCTAGCCCTGTGCTACAGCCTGGATTCACTCGCTGATGACCGACACGTTCGATGCTGGGTCATGGATGCCTGTCCCTGTAAGTCTGTGCCACTTTGGGTTTACGACTAGCCATGTCAGCCCGGGCTCCTTATCATATGGATGCTAGCGACACTATCATATACGTGTGCCAAAAGGCGCAAACGGTCCCGGGCAAAGGTAAGGCGACACCCGTGGGAATACCGTGCGTGAGGCCGCAAAGTGATATGAGGTGTTACATGCTAGATCGATGTGGCATTGAGTCGGGGTCCTGACAGCCATCGTCGGCCACCTCCGCCACCTCGCCGGATCCCGGTTGCGCGGGCCCAGATCTCGCCCCCCCGCTGCCCATCCCCGCTCGCCTCGCCGTGCCGCCCGGCCTCGGCCTCCGCCGCTGCTGCCGCCAGGGAGGGCCGCCTCCCCCCGCGCGAGCACGCGCCT
>NC_057804.1:226108652-226112834 GCF_018294505.1 Triticum aestivum | reverse complement strand
CATTTGCAAATCCTTTCTTCCCGTTTCAATGTTCCCATGGGCCAGATTAACCACACTAATCAGTGAGTTGAGGTACTCCGTTACCTTGACATATATGTTGGAGATATTATTATGACCCTAGGTGTCTTAGGGGATCATCTAGTAATTTAGCCATGATTTGTGTTCCCAGTGTGATGATTCTGGCCATCATTCTCGAAAGCATCCCGTGATGCTACTTAGTAATAGGTATTCTGTTTCTGGGTTTTGAACCCGAGATTCACTCTACTTACTTCATGTTGATAGTGTTTGCTAGTTCCTTCAGGATATTAGTAACTTTGCGATAGTCCTCGAGGTCCGTGGTATATCGTTCTTCCAAATACCATGAACCATTATGGCAGAAGTTTATTGGATCAAAAGATCACAATTAGAGTACTCTTGAGGAGTTCTCCATTCATAAATCGTGACTCTGCCAGTTCTACCTTTCTGCATGGGTTATCCGGAAGAAATATGTGGAATTCGTTCGACATGCTAAACCATGCATCCACAACTCAGAAAATCGTATGTTCCTTTGAGTTGTCCCTCTTTAGTTGTCTTCTGACCCTCGTCTATCAATTGATAGTCAAGAGTATGCGTGCATTCGTTCGTCGATGCCTATTACCCTTGTGGTCCGTCAAGCCATTCTGTCCTGAATGACTTGGAGAAACAAACTCCGGTACCTCATCCATATTTAGGATTGGGTCAAAGTAGTTGTGTTCCGCAGATCAAGTTACAATCCAGCTTCTGGTCTGCTCTACCCTGAAGTATTACCTTCTTTATGACAGGAATTTCATGAGAATTGCACCACCTCTTGTGAATTCTTGACATAGTGATACTTCTCGCCATCCTTTTTCATTCCTCGGTTCCGTGTTGTTGCAGCCGGAGTGCCGACAAGTGAATCATGATGTGTGAACTCAATACTCCTAGCAACCCCATTGCTTGGTAGTTAATGGACAATAATCTTATTCCTGGTATGTTGGTTATTGAATCATCATTCTAAGACTGATCGTGCTATCTAGTCCTTATTTCCGGTGCACCCTTCGATCAATGAGTTAGGATTGTGTCAAGTCCTCACTCATTTGATCATATCATCTTGCCCTGAAAAGCAAGATTGTTCTCGATCTTAGTAACATATCGGTGGTTCGTGATTTTCCGAATATCTTCTCGAAAGTATCACCAGGTTGTCACCTGACTGTTATGTTAAGCTCGTGATCAAGTTGGTTTATCCTGTAAACCACCCTTTCTCCAAGAATCCATGTTGGATACCCCTGAGCTAGTTGGTTAAGCTATGCATCAACTTGGAGAGTTGGAAGATAGAAGCTTGTCCGATTTAGTTCATCTTAAGGGATATCCTGTGTGTGTGTGTGTGTGTGTGTTGGAGAAAGATGATATCTTCATCGATTGGTCCCTATGATCAGTTGCTGGACCTATTGTCTTATCAATCCTTTGATTTGAGTGTGGGCTATCGTCAAATCAAATCAGTACCAATGATGCTCGTAATGTTGTCTTATTCGTGGTTGATCCCTCGAGCATACACCATTACATCTTTGGCCTGACCAATGCTATCCCTTGCTCACTTAACTATGGAATTCCTTTTAAAAGGAAACCCAGATGAATTGTTGTTCAGCCCATTGACAACATCCTTATCTCCTCCATGATTTTGTTGGACATTAAGCTAGTGTTGGAAACTTTGAAAGCATTTTCTTCATGCTAGCTCATGAAGTATATGTTTGGATGAAGGTAGTGACTTCCTTTAATTCATGTGCATCTGATGCAAGTTGCCGCCGTGGATTCGAGAAAGTCAATGTTGCTTTCTTTGGAATCATTCCAAATCAGTCATGCACACGTGCGAAGAATGCTGTGGTTTGAAGACTTGCAACCTTCAATCTATATGTATCCCTAGCACACCAAGCCACTGATTGATTTGTTCAAGGAGAAGGAGTTTCTTCATAAGAGCTAATCCGGACTTATGTAAGGACTTCGATACCCTCGATGATGGTTCCCCACCTGAACTCGGTAGTGTTTAATTATAAGACTACTACATGGCCATGCTTGTCTGGGACAACGTGTTCACATGTGTGTAGCAGAACCAGCTCATGTTTTGGAGCTTACTATCGTAGCTCATTCCCCGAGAATCTCGCAACGTCATCTCGTCGATTTGTGTTGCAAACTTTTGTTTTTCTTCCTAGACTCGATGAGTCTAGAATATCCTGACACCAACCAGATCTGAATCTCAGGCAGACTTGATGGTTGGAACATTTCCCAAGAACTATAATATTGGCCCCTCGATAACCGGTAAGGTGGATGTCGTGGCCAACACACCCAACCGGAAGACCTATTATTGTAGTATCTTGATTGAAGAAGTTGGCCACCTCCCCATAGGGATTTCGTAGGATTTACTCCCTAGTTGCCCCTATGGATTTCTGTGTTCCGAAGTCCGACCTTTTTACTTGATGTTCTAGATATCAAACCATATCTATGAATGGATTACACTAGCACATCAAGGAGAACATTAGAAGCGGAGTGCTAAATGTCTCTCGGTCGATCATCCAGATTTTGTTCCTTGGCTTCGCTAAGGTGAAATCTGAGAAGGTGTTATCTTCCTTTGCATCTGCATCCTCCATCACCATTCATCATGGTAGTAAGTTGTGTTTACCGGACCCTTGACACGGATGTTGGTAAAACCTTGATGAATGTGGAAATGCTCAAGTTCTTGAGAGCACGCACAAGCGCTAGGTGTTATCATCGGCACTAACTGGGATTCCTCTCAGTTTCCTCGACAATGCTATGATCTTTTCAAACAGTGAATTCACTCTCTATTGTTGGGTTCTTCCCCAGTTACCAGAATCATTCCCAGCATTTGCATTTTGTTCCCAGCTTGCACCACCAATGTGCCATTCTACCATGGGTCTCTTCCATTTCCGGTGGAAGGCAAATTCATCCATTACGTTGTCTTCAACAAGGTAATCCACATCATCCAAGTCCGAGTATGCCATTCTACCGACCCCCTCCAAACGATCATTGTGAATTGCCTTAGGCTGGTATGAAGAGTTCCAATGATCTCTGAATCAAAAGTAATTCTTTTTGCCACTTAAGATAATAATCTACGAATCACCCTCCTCCAGGATGTTTCGTCGTGGTATCATGGCAACTCAACTCCTCGCTACGTTGACAATCGTTTACCACCTTCTTAGGTGTGGAATTGTTGTCTACCTAGTGAACCCTCGTCATCTGTTTCTTTCCACCCCTCTTGATGTGTATCTCGTGTCTCAACCGAGAGATGGTTCTAAGTCTCATTCCGTGAGTTGATCCTGAGTTGTTCGACCTTCGAGAAGACCGATCCTTCTAGAGTTTTCCTTTCCTCTTCTTGTCATGATTAGCTGAAGTTCTCAGAGCAAGACGACAAGACAAAGATGGTGATCGAATCAACGTTCCTATGAAGTGCACCCTGGATCGTGAAGATTGTACTAGTTTGCGTTTCCCCTTCATCTTACCCTACGCTTGAATCTCGAGACGAGATTCTTGTTTAGTGGGGGTGAGTTGTCACATCCCTAGCTTCTGGTAATGCTCTAGGCTAGCTTCATGTGTGCATCATGTTTAAATTCTGAAAATTTGAACTGAGGGAATTTTGGAAGCCTCAAAACCCTAAATAAAAGAGGGGCAAAACCCTAGAAATCTCATTCATTGCTCCAAAAATGTTCTTCTTAAATGTTTGATAATTTTTGGTAAGGGTTCTGGTCCCAACCAAAATATTGAACATTTTTAAGGAATTATTTTTGGGACTTTGGATTTAATTCATTAGCTATTTGAATTTGAATTATATTCATATAATTAGAATATAATTTCAAATACCCCTGAAATATTTTATAAGCTTTTGGAAAAGTCCATCTAGCAATATAAAATATTCAGAGGAGTTTTTGGCATTGTTTGAATTATTTTTAAATTCAAAACAGTGGCAAAATAAATTAAATAAAACAAAACAGAAGAAAAAAATAAAACAGAGCAGAAAGCCACTGGGCCACTTACCTGGCGCCACTTACCTGGCCCAGCTCCATCTGGCCGGCCCAGCCCACCTCCTCCCCCTTGTCCTCTTCCTCCTCTGCCAGGAGGACGAACAGAGGCGAGGCGTGGCGCGCGCCCGAGAGGCCTCGGCCACCTCCTGCTTCC
>NC_057804.1:226092404-226101937 GCF_018294505.1 Triticum aestivum | reverse complement strand
AATCTATATGTATCCCTAGCACACCAAGCCACTGATTGATTTGTTCAAGGAGAAGGAGTTTCTTCATAAGAGCTAATCCGGACTTATGTAAGGACTTCGATACCCTCGATGATGGTTCCCCACCTGAACTCGGTAGTGTTTAATTA
Source organism: Triticum aestivum (assembly GCF_018294505.1). NCBI lineage: Eukaryota > Viridiplantae > Streptophyta > Magnoliopsida > Poales > Poaceae > Triticum > Triticum aestivum. The sequence continues at coordinate 226,101,791 of NC_057804.1, read as the reverse complement.
TAAGACTACTACATGGCCATGCTTGTCTGGGACAACGTGTTCACATGTGTGTAGCAGAACCAGCTCATGTTTTGGAGCTTACTATCGTAGCTCATTCCCCGAGAATCTCGCAACGTCATCTCGTCGATTTGTGTTGCAAACTTTTGTTTTTCTTCCTAGACTCGATGAGTCTAGAATATCCTGACACCAACCAGATCTGAATCTCAGGCAGACTTGATGGTTGGAACATTTCCCAAGAACTATAATATTGGCCCCTCGATAACCGGTAAGGTGGATGTCGTGGCCAACACACCCAACCGGAAGACCTATTATTGTAGTATCTTGATTGAAGAAGTTGGCCACCTCCCCATAGGGATTTCGTAGGATTTACTCCCTAGTTGCCCCTATGGATTTCTGTGTTCCGAAGTCCGACCTTTTTACTTGATGTTCTAGATATCAAACCATATCTATGAATGGATTACACTAGCACATCAAGGAGAACATTAGAAGCGGAGTGCTAAATGTCTCTCGGTCGATCATCCAGATTTTGTTCCTTGGCTTCGCTAAGGTGAAATCTGAGAAGGTGTTATCTTCCTTTGCATCTGCATCCTCCATCACCATTCATCATGGTAGTAAGTTGTGTTTACCGGACCCTTGACACGGATGTTGGTAAAACCTTGATGAATGTGGAAATGCTCAAGTTCTTGAGAGCACGCACAAGCGCTAGGTGTTATCATCGGCACTAACTGGGATTCCTCTCAGTTTCCTCGGCAATGCTATGATCTTTTCAAACAGTGAATTCACTCTCTATTGTTGGGTTCTTCCCCAGTTACCAGAATCATTCCCAGCATTTGCATTTTGTTCCCAGCTTGCACCACCAATGTGCCATTCTACCATGGGTCTCTTCCATTTCTGGTGGAAGGCAAATTCATCCATTACGTTGTCTTCAACAAGGTAATCCACATCATCCAAGTCCGAGTATGCCATTCTACCGACCCCCTCCAAACGATCGTTGTGAATTGCCTTAGGCTGGTATGAAGAGTTCCAATGATCTCTGAATCAAAAGTAATTCTTTTTGCCACTTAAGATAATAATCTACGAATCACCCTCCTCCAGGATGTTTCGTCGTGGTATCATGGCAACTCAACTCCTCGCTACGTTGACAATCGTTTACCACCTTCTTAGGTGTGGAATTGTTGTCTACCTAGTAAACCCTCGTCATCCGTTTCTTTCCACCCCTCTTGATGTGTATCTCGTGTCTCAACCGAGAGATGGTTCTAAGTCTCATTCCGTGAGTTGATCCTGAGTTGTTCGACCTTCGAGAAGACCGATCCTTCTAGAGTTTTCCTTTCCTCTTCTTGTCATGATTAGCTGAAGTTCTCAGAGCAAGACGACAAGACAAAGATGGTGATCGAATCAACGTTCCTATGAAGTGCACCCTGGATCGTGAAGATTGTACTAGTTTGTGTTTCCCCTTCATCTTACCCTACGCTTGAATCTCGAGACGAGATTCTTGTTTAGTGGGGGTGAGTTGTCACATCCCTAGCTTCTGGTAATGCTCTAGGCTAGCTTCATGTGTGCATCATGTTTAAATTCTGAAAATTTGAACTGAGGGAATTTTGGAAGCCTCAAAACCCTAAATAAAAGAGGGGGAAAAACCCTAGAAATCTCATTCATTGCTCCAAAAATGTTCTTCTTAAATGTTTGATAATTTTTGGTAAGGGTTCTGGTCCCAACCAAAATATTGAACATTTTTAAGGAATTATTTTTGGGACTTTGGATTTAATTCATTAGCTATTTGAATTTGAATTATATTCATATAATTAGAATATAATTTCAAATACCCCTGAAATATTTTATAAGCTTTTGGAAAAGTCCATCTAGCAATATAAAATATTCAGAGGAGTTTTTGGCATTGTTTGAATTATTTTTAAATTCAAAACAGTGGCAAAATAAATTAAATAAAACAAAACAGAAGAAAAAAATAAAACAGAGCAGAAAGCCACTGGGCCACTTACCTGGTGCCACTTACCTGGCCCAGCTCCATCTGGCCGGCCCAGCCCACCTCCTCCCCCTTGTCCTCTTCCTCCTCTGCCAGGAGGACGAACAGAGGCGAGGCGTGGCGCGCGCCCGAGAGGCCTCGGCCACCTCCTGCTTCCTCTCGTCGCCTGGACCCCGTCCACGACGCCACGCACCCCCCCAGGCCTCTCCTCTCTCCCCTGGACCCCATTCCCTCCTCTGCTTCCCTCTCGCGCACACCACCGAGCGGAGCTCGCCGTCATCGTCGCCGTACCCATGGCCACCGGCCACCCCTAGCCTCCCCGACGCCTCCCAAAACTCTGCCTCGACCTACTCTTCCTCCCCACCCCTCCAAGCAACACCCGGAGCCCTGCAGTGACGCCATCACCGCCATCTTCGTCGCCACGGCCGGCGATCGCTGCCGTTCGATTCACCGCCGACAGGTCGCCCCCGAGCCCACTGAGACGCGCTCTGCAACCAGAGTGAGCTCATGGACCGATTCCCCCTCCTCTCCTGCTCGCGCTCTTGCTCTAGCCCCGTTCCCCACCTCCGCCGAAGCTCGCCGCCGCCACGGCCGACGAGCTCCATGCTCCTGAGCTCGTCCGCTCGCTCGAGCATCACCAGCGTGCTCACCGCGCTCCTGCAAACCCGAAACACCCACGAGTGCTCCCTGCCATGCCCTATAGCGCCATCTCCGCGGTTGCCCGAACTCCGGCCGCCGCCTTTGAGCTCACCGCCGTCGATATAGGTCGCCCCCGGCCTAACTAACCGCACCACTCGACACGCGGGATCTTCAGCGTCACGTAGCTCCCCTCCGCCGGCCATTTGGTCGCCGGAGGAGGAATTCCGAACCCCTCCGCCGTCTCGGGCTTCACCGGCGACGAGCCGTGGACCAAGTCCGGCGAGTTTGACCCCAGTTGGACGCCCTGACTCAATGACATGTGGGCCAGCCCTGTTAGCTAATTAGGATTAGCACTAAGCGAATTAGTTAAACTAATTACCCCCCCTGCTGACACTGACATGCGGGCCCAGGCTCTAATTAAAATTAGGTTAGTTAGTTAGTCACTGACGTGTGGACCCCACACGTCAGGTTTGACCCGAGCCAGCCCAGTTGACCCTGCTGACATCACTGTGACGTGGGGCTGACGCAATAAGTATTTTCTGGATTTATTAATAATCAGGAAATTCCAGAAAATGCCTAAAACTTCTAAAAATCATAGAAATTCAACCGTAACTCCAAATTAAATAATTTATATATGAAAAATTATCAGAAAAATTCAAGGAATCCATCTGTACCATTTTCATGCATGTTAGAACAACTTATAGCTGCTGTTTAGCACAAATGAAGTGAATAACATTTAAATAACCACATATGGAGTTTGAATTTGAATCTTGGATTCAAACCAACTTCATTTAATCTGGTTTTAGGTGCCTTAGCCCAAAACACATTCATTTTGCCATGTCATGAGCATGCATCATATTGTGCATTGCATTGATTGTGTTCCCTTCTATGTTGCCGGTATTTGTCCCCTCTCGATAGACGCGATACCGATGATGTGATCGTTGACACTGATGAAGACTCAATGTTATCTTCAGAAGTGCCAGGCAAGCAAAAACCCCCTTGTTCATTCCGATACAATCCCACTCTCTCGCTCCTGCTCTCTTTTACTGCATTAGGACAACAACGATTCATCTGTTACTTGCTGCGGTAGTTGAACCCCTTTATCCTTTGCATGACCTGTCATTCCACAGTAAATAGATGAAACCCACTAGTATGAGTAGGAGTTGTTTGAGCCCTGTTGTGCCTACTCATTCATGTTTGTTTGTCATGCCTGCTACTGCTTAGAGTTGAGTCAGGTCTGATTCATCGAGGATGAATCAGAGGTGTGTGAACATGTCCTACTGTGTGTGAGCTAAGTGTGTGAACACGATTTGGTAAAGGTAGCGGTGAGAGGCCATGTAGGAGTACATGGTGGGTTGTCTCATTGCAGCCGTCCTCAGGAACTGAGTTCTGTGTTTGTGATCCATGATTCAGCTACTACCACGCATTGGGCCCGAAACCAATGGACCCTCTCGGCTTCTTAATCACCCTTGTCCTCTGTCCAGGAGTTGCAAGTAGTTTCTGGTGTTTGTAGTATGCTGGAGGCCGTGCGCAGCGCTGACCGTAGGGGTGGGTTGTGATGCGGTAGGCACGTGGCACGGTGTACCGGGCGCCCGTTTGGTGTCTCGGGAACCCTGTTCACATCGTTTGGGGCTGTGAGCGAAACTCCGGCCGGATCTCCTCATGGATGGAACCCGAATAGGCGATAAACCTGGACTAGAGACTTAGGTGATTAGGTAGGTCGTGGCCGACACCCACGTTGGGCTTCCGCTTGAAGGTTGCCGAGTACATGTCGTGTAAACGGCGGTAAGTGGTGAGAGCGTGTGTGAAGAAGTACACCCCTGCAGGGTTAACCTAATCTATTCGAATAGCCGTGTCCACGGAAAAGGACCTCTGGGTTGCTTATATCAGTTCATAGACAAGTGAAAGTGGATACTCTAAAATACGCAAGATAAGCGTGAGTGCTATGGATGGCGTTCTCGTAGGGAGACGGGAGCGATTCCATAGTGGTGTATTGATATGGTGAATATGTGGACTCGTGTGCGCCACCTCAAAAGAGTTACATTGCAGTCATAGTTTAGGATAGCCACCGAGTCAAAGCTGGCTTGCTGCAGTTAAACCCCACCACCCCTTTGTTGATAATGATGCATATGTAGATAGTTCTGATGTAAGTCTTGCTGGGTACATTTGTACTCACGTTTGCCTATTTTATGTTTTGCAGAGAGACTTCGGTCTCGCTAGTAGTTTCACGTGGACTTCGACGTTTAGCTTGATACCTCAGCTACGATCTTGTGCCCCGGCAGGATCTGATAGATAGTCAGGCTTCTCAGCCTTTTTCATTTATAGATGTCTGTACTCAGACATGATAGCTTCCGCTTGTGCTTTGACTTGTATGCTCTGAGTGTTGGGTCATGAGACCCATGTTTGTAATATCTCGCTCCTCAGAGCCTAATGAATAAAGTACTTGTGTCGTAGAGTCATGTTGTGATGCTTCGTTGTATTTGCACATATCGAGCATACTGTGTGTGTGATTGAAATGCTTGGTATGTGTGGGATCTGACTATCTAGTTGTTTATCTTTAGTAGCCTCTCTTACCGGGAAATGTCTCCTAGTGTTACCGCTGAGCCATGGTAGCTTGCTACTGCTCTGGAACACTTAGGCTGGCCGGCATGTGTCCTTCTTCGTTCCTGTGTCTGTCCCTTCGGGGAAATGTCACGCTTTGAGTACCGGAGTCCTGTTAGCCCGCTACAGCCCGGTTTACCGGAGTCCTGCTAGCCCAGTGCTACAGCCCGGACCCACTTGCTGATGACCGACACGTTCGAAGCTGGGTCATGGATGCCTGTCCCTGTAAGTCTGTGCCACTTTGGGTTTACGACTAGTCATGTCAGCCCGGGCTCCTTATCATATGGATGCTAGCGACACTATCATATACGTGAGCCAAAAGGCGCAAACGGTCCCGGGAAAAGGTAAGACGACACCCGTGGAGATACCGTGTGTGAGGCCGCAAAGTTATTGTCACATCCCTAGCTTCTGGCATTGCACTAGTACTAGCCTTTGGTGATGCATCATGTTTACTTTTACAGAAAGTTGAAATGGGGATTGTCCAAACCCTAGCATTTTAAGAATTCACCAGGTTCACCTAAAATATTTTCAGTCAATCCAAGTGGCTTTCAAAAATGTTCATCATTTTTGGAAAAATGCTGGAAACAGTAACCAGAGATGATGCACATTTTTCCATGTCATTTTGGATCTTTGAACTAATATATATTGTATTTGAGTTGGAGCAAATATATGTTATATATATTTTTAATGCTTCAATAATTCTGATATTTTGTGAGGGGCTCTGGAATATTACTTTCAGTCCCTGCAAAAATTATTGGAAGAAACAAAAATGATTTAGTGTTTGAACTAAATCAAAACAGATGAAACAAATAGAAAACAATGATTAAAAAATAAAACAGAGCAAAAATAAAAAGGGAGACGGCCACCTGGGCCACTTACCTGCTTACCTGCCCGGCCCAGCTCCTCCCGCTGGCCCAGCCCACCACCACAGCCTCCCTGTCGTCTTCCTCCCTGGACAGGAGGACGAGGGCGTGTGCCCGACGCTCGCCGGCACGCGCGCGCGCCACCTCCCCCCTGCTGGCCACCTCCTGCTTCCCCCGGACTCCCTTGATGCCCCGGACGAAGCCACGCAGCTGCCCCGCACCGCTCTCACTCTCCCTCGCCCTCCCCTTCTTCCCCTGCTCTCTCTCCCTCTCACCCGAGAACCACCGCCGCCACCGACGCCGATTGCCGCAGCCACCGTGCTCCTCTCGCCTCCCCGACGCCTCCCAGAGCTCCGCAAGTCCTCCCTCGTCCTCCTCGTCGTCTCACGCGACCAGAAGAGCCCCGGAACGCCGCCCCCGACGTTTTCCCCCTCGCCGGCCGCCGAGGATCTTCTCCGTCGAATTCGGCCACTCTGGCGCGCCCCCGAGCTCGCTGACCCTCCCTGCGTGATCCCTGTGAGCTCCACTCCGTTTCCCCTCCTCCATTTTGTTCGTTTCCGTGCCGTAGCACCCCGGCCACATTCCCGAGCGCCGCCGTCCGCCATGGACGCCGGGCATGGCACTGACGTGCTGCTGCGGCCAGACCGACGAGCCTAGCGTGCTCCTAGCTGCCCCAGGAGTCCGCATAGCCCCTCAGCCAGCCCCCTAGCGCCCCGTAACCTCGCTCCGCCCAAACCCGAGCTCCGGCAGCCGCTGCGGCCCCCACTCCGGCGAGCTCCGGCCACCCCCGCACCTCCCGATGGCCCCCCTAGATGCGCACGGGCACGGGCTACCCTCTGGTGCCCTTGGCTTGGCCCAAAACCCCTCGCAGCGCCACTCCGGCGAGCTCCCGCCGCAGTTTTGGTCGTCGCCGGCCGAACTCCGGCGAAGTCGACGTGGCTTAGTTAATTAGTCACTAACCCCCCCACCTACTGACGCTGACAAGTGGGCCCCAGGGCTTAGTCAAAGCTAACCAGCCCGGGTCAACGCGGGATTAGTCCCTGTGTCACTGACGTGTGGACCCCACACGTCAGGTTTGACCTGGGGCGCTCGGTTGACCCTGCTGACGTCACTATTACGTCATGCTGACGCAGTATTTGTTCTGGAATTTAAATAAATCCTAAATGATTTATAAATTCCAGAAAATGCCTAAAACTTCTAAAAATCATAGAAAATTAACCGTAACTCCAAATTAAATAATTTATATATGAAAAATTATTAGAAAAATTCAAGGAATCCATCTGTACCATTTTCATACATGTTAGAACAACTTATAGGTGCTGTTTAGCACAAATCATATAAAGGGCATTTAAATAATCACATATGGAGTTTGAATTTGAATCTTGTATTCAAACCAACTTCATTTAATCTGGTTTTAGTTGCATTAGCTCAAAACACATTCATTTTGCCATGTCATGATCATGCATCATATTGTGCATTGCATTGATTGTGTTCCTTTCTGTGTTGCTGGTATTTGTCCCCTCTCGATAGACGTGATACCGATGATGTGATCGATGACACTGATGAAGACTCAATGTTATCTTCAGAAGTGCCAGGCAAGCAAAACCCCCTTGTTCATTCCGATACAATCCTACTCTCTCGCTCCTGCTCTCTTTTAATGCATTAGGACAACACCGATTCATCTGTTACTTGCTGCGGTAGCTGAACCCCTTCATCCTCTGCATGACCTGTCATTGCCACAGTAAATAGATGAAACCCACTAGCATGAGTAGGAGTTGTTTGAGCCCTGTTGTGCCTACTCATTCATGTTTGTTTGTCATGCCTGCTACTGCTTAGAGTTGAGTCAGGTCTGATTCATCGGGGATGAATCAGAGGCGTGTGAACATGTCCTACTGTGTGTGAGCTAAGTGTGTGAACACGATTTGGTAAAGGTAGCGGTGAGAGGCCATGTAGGAGTACATGGTGGGTTGTCTCATTGCAGCTGTCCTCAGGAACTGAGTTCTGTGTTTGTGATCCATGATTCAGCTACTACCACGCATTGGGCCCAAAACCAATGGACCCTCTCGGCTTCTTAATCACCCTTGTCCTCTGTCCAGGAGTTGCAAGTAGTTTCTGGTGTTTGTAGTATGCTGGAGGCCGTGCGCAGCGCTGACCGTAGGGGTGGGCTGTGATGCGGTAGGCACGTGGCCGGGTATACCGGGCGCCCGTTTGGTGTCACGGAACCCTGTTCACATCGTTTGGGGCTGTGAGCGAAACTCCGGCCGGATCTCCTCATGGATGGAACCCGAATAGGCGATAAACCTGGACTAGAGACTTAGGTGTTTAGGTAGGCCGTGGCCGACACCCACGTTGGGCTTCCGCTTGAAGGTTGCCGAGTACATGTCGTGTAAATGGCGGTAAGTGGTGAGAGCGTGTGTGAAGAAGTACACCCCTGCAGGGTTAATATGATCTATTCGAATAGCCGTGTCCGCGGAAAAGGACTTCTGGGTTGCTTATATCAGTTCATAGACAAGTGAAAGTGGATACTCTAAAATACGCAAGATAAGCGTGAGTGCTATGGATGGCGTTCTCGTAGGGAGACGGGAGCGATTCCATAGTGGTGTATCGATATGGTGAATATGTGGACTCGTGTGCGCCACCTCAAAAGAGTTACTTGCAGTCGTAGTTCAGGATAGCCACCGAGTCAAAGCTGGCTTGCTGCAGTTAAACCCCACCATCCCCTTTGTTGATAATGAAGCATATGTAGTTAGTTCTGATGTAAGTCTTGCTGGGTACATTTGTACTCACGTTTGCCTATTTATGTCTTTGCAGAGAGACTTCGGTCTCGCTAGTAGTTCCGCGTGGACTTCGACGTTTAGCTTGTTACCTCAGCTACGATCTTGTGCCCTCGGCAGGATCTGGTAGATAGTCAGGCTTCTCAGCCTTTTTCATTTATAGATGTCTGTACTCAGACATGATAGCTTCCGCTTGTGCTTTGACTTGTATGCTCTGATTGTTGGGTCATGAGACCCATGTTTGTAATATCTCGCTCCTCGGAGCCTATTGATTAAAATACTTGAGTTATAGAGTCATGTTGTGATGCCATGTTGTATTTGCACATATCGAGCATATTGTGTGTATGTTATTGAAATGCTTGATATGTGTGGGATCTGACCATCTAGTTGTTTATCTTTAGTAGCCTCTCTTACGGGGAAATGTCTCCTAGTGTTTCCACCGAGCCATGGTAGCTTGCTACTGCTCCGGAACACTTAGGCTGGCCGGCATGTGTCCTTCTTCGTTCCTGTGTCTGTCCCTTCGGGGAAA
>NC_057804.1:226085419-226091580 GCF_018294505.1 Triticum aestivum | reverse complement strand
CGCGGCCCCGCGCCGGAGTCGCGTCGCCTCGCCTCCTCCGGCGACCCCCAGCGCCGCCAGGGTCCCTCCGGCCGCCATCCTCTTCCTCCCCGACAAGTTCTCCGGTGAACTGCTCAGGCCATCCTCGGATTCCGCGCCGATCCAGATCTGAACAAGGTTGACTTTTCCCCCTTCCCCGTTTTGCCTAAGTCCCTGTATATTTTAACATTATCATGCCATGTTCATCGCATCATAAATCTGTGCATATTGCTCCGTTTTGTGCGTGTAATATGTCAAATTGTTCGTCTCAATGAGTACTTCATTTCATTCCATTGCACCATATTCATTTGAGATCATCTTGATGCCTGAATCATCGTTGCAAGAGTGCTTCATAATGTTAGTTCCTGTTTCTTAACAGAATGTGCACTTTTGTCATTTTTGCCATGATTGATGTGTGCATCCTATGAGGTTGATGTCTACATGTGTTTTGAACTATGCCATGTCTTCTTTATAGAGGTGCTTACCATGTATTTTTGTGATCAATGTGGTGACTAGCACAAGCATGCAAACTAGGCTTCGTGATATTGCTGATTTTAGTCCCTGTTCTGCTGTTATTTTTATGCCATGTAAACATGATGCTACAGAGAGATCCATGCATATTTTGAGATATTTCAGTAAGGATGTTTTGAACATATGGTTGTTCTCTATTTATTCATGCCCCTGTTTGAAATTATGGAGTGGTCTAGCATGTCATTTTCGTGCTCTACTTTTGCTACAAAATGTTTCCTGGCAGATTGTTTACATGTTATTCAATTTTGCCAAGGTTGTTGTAATTGATCCTTCCATGCCATGAACTTGTTCTTGCCCTGGTTTGTTTCATAAACATATCTTCTTGATGATGCTATGCTTATCTTGTCATGCAATGACTTGTGGTGAGTGAATCAAGCTTGTTTAGTAGGGTACTTGCTGTTACTGTTTTGCTAGGCTGAATCTGTTATTTCGTGATGCTATGTAAACCTGCTTCTACAAGTCATTCTATGCATAATCTGGAGATGTTCACTAAGGGTGTTTTGTTCTACATGTCATGCTCTATCCATCCATGCCCCTGGTTGCATTTATAGCTTCCTGTACATTGTTGTAATCTTGCTCCTAAGTTGCTAAATAATGTTGCTGTCAGCCTGTTAACATTAAGTTCAGTTGTTGACATGATTGATGCTAGTGTTCGATGCACCCTATGAACTTGCTCTTGCCATGCTTAGCTTCATAAACATTCCATCTTACTGTTGGTTGCCTTGCCATTCCATGTATTGCTCTGTGGTGAGTGGTACAAGCTCATCTACATGCCTACTTATTGTTGTTCCTGCCATGTATGAATCTGTATTATAACTTGCCATGTTTACGTGGGTGCCATCATATTTTCTTATCCTTTTTGGCTCATGGTCACTAAAGGACATTTGATATATGCATTTAGTAGATTCATGCCATTGTTTTCCATTATAAGTTCCTGTAACATGTTGTTTGATAGCTCTAAACGTTGCAACCTGATGTTATTTTCTGCAAAGTCTGAACTGTTATTATTTGCAATCTTGACATGTGTGTTTGAGCATGTTTTAGTGATTTATGGAGATAGCTCAGTGTTCATGTTTTGTTATGCTCTACCAGTACATCATGTCCATGCCTTTTGTTCTCATGTTGAGGTGCTGTAGCATATTTTTTTGATGCTTGCAATATGCCTAGTTGTTGTTTTGGACAGATTGTTGTTATGACTTGTATAGAGTGTATGTGTTGCACCGTTGCTCCGTTTTGAGTGTGCTCTATATGAAACTTGATTGATTTTGCATGTAGTTTCATATTATCATGTTTCATCCTTGTTTTGAGGTGTTTGCTTGATGTTTGGGTGCATTTTGCATCAATGCCATGTTTAACTTGTTTTGCTCATATCTTCTAGGCCGTAGCTCCGAACTAAATGAACTTTATATGTAACTTGACTAGAATCTCATGTAGATCACCTTGGTGCATCTTAACTTGCTGTTTAATAACTTGAACATAAGGTTTATTCAGATCTGGACCAACTTTGAAATTTGCATATGAGGACTTACCGGAATTGTTATATGTTGTTCCCGGCCTCATTTAAACTTGCCTTGATGTGTTGCTCTTGTTTGCATCATCTCTTGCCATGAGTAGCTTCATGTAGCTTTGTCATGCATCATACTTGGTTGAGCATCATGTCTTGTTATTGTGTGGTGTGTTTACCTTGTGGTGTGCTTATTTTCGATAGTTCCCGTTTCGTTGCGATCGTGAGGATTCGTTCGTCTACGCTTGGTTCGGCTTCACCCGTTCATCTTCTTCATGGACTCGTTCTTCTTCCTTGCGGGATTTCATGCAAGATGACCGCTACCCTGGATCTCACTACTATCATTGCTATGATAGTTGCTTCGTTCTATCGCTACGCTGCGATACCTATCATTTACTCTCCAAGCCTCCCAAATTGCCATGAACCTCTTCCTAGCAAACCATTGCTTGGCTATGTTACCGCTTTCGCTCAACCCCTCTTATAGCGTTGTTAGTTACAGGTGAAGTTAAAGATTGCTCCATGACGGACAGGATTATGTTGGGATATCACAATATCTCTTATATTATTAATGCATCTATATATTTGGTAAAGGGTGGAAGGCTCGGCCTTATGCCTGGTGTTTTGTTCCACTCTTGCCGCCCTAGTTTCCGTCATACCGGTGTTATGTTCCCGGATTTTGCGTTCCTTACGCGGTCGGGTGATTTATGGGACCCCCTTGATAGTTTGCTTTGAATAAAACTCCTCCAGCAAGGCCCAACCTTGGTTTTACCATTTGCCTCACCACCACCTATATTTCCCTTGGGAGTAATTAACCCAAGGGTCATCTTTATTTTAGCCCCCCCGAGCCAATGCTTGTCTAAGTGTTGGTCCAAACTAGAGCACCGTGCGGGGCCATCCCTTGGCAACTTGGGTTACGTCGGTTCCTGTACGCTTCGCTCATCCGGTGTGCCCTGAGAACGAGATATGTGCAGCTCCTATCGGGATTTGTCGGCAGAGCGGGCGGTCTTGCTGGTCTTGTTTTACCATTGTCGAAATGTCTTGTAAGCCGGGATTCCGAGTCTGATCGGGTCTTCTCGGGAGAAGGTATATCCTTCGTTGATCGCGAGAGCTTATCATGGGCTAAGTTGGGACACCCCTGCAGGGTATAATCTTTTGAAAGTCATGCCTGCGGTTATAGGCAGATGGGAATTTGTTAATGTCCGGTTGTAGATAACTTGACACCAGATCCGAATTAAAACGCATCAACCGCGTGTGTAGCCGTGATGGTCTCTTTTCGGTGGAGTCCGGAAAGTGAACATGATTTTGGGTTATGTTTGACATAAGTAGGAGTTCAGGATCACTTCTTGATCATTGCTAGCTTCACGACCGTTCCGCTTGCTCTCTTCTCGCTCTTATATGTGTACGTTAGCCACCATATATGCTTAGTCGCTGATGCAGCCTCACCACTTCCTTTCTTTCCCATTAAGCTTTGCTTGTCTTGATACCCATGGTAATGGGATTGCTGAGTCCTCGTGGCTCACAGATTACTACAACAACAGTTGTAGGTACAGGTTATGCGATGATCATGACGCGAGAGTGATGCTTGCTTGTTTGGAGTTCTTCTTCTGCTTCTTCCATCAGGGGATAGGTTCCAGGTCGGTAGCCTGGGCTAGCAGGGTGGATGTCGTTTGAGCTTTTGTTTGTGTTTCATCCGTAGTCGGATGTTGCTCTCATGTATTGTGATGTTGTATTTGTGTGGCATTGTATGCCTCTTGTATTTATCCCCATCTATTATGTAATGTTGATGTAATGATATCCACCTTGCAAAAGTGTTTCAATATGCGGGTCTATCCTTGGTGGGACCTTCGAGTTCCTTTTGGATAGGGTCGCATATTGGGCGTGACATGATCGGTGTTGTCTTGTTTGATTGCAAACCTTCTACAGGTGTCTTGAGGAACACGAGGTGGACACGGCTATGGTTCTTGAAGCCGAGTGCAAGTGCCTACTTCAGAACACACGGCACAAGGCTCAGGTCTAGGCTGTCCGAGACTACTACGCCTCGACTAACATCAGGAGGGAGAAGAAGAAGTGCCACCTCAAGTATCTGAGTAAGGACAAGTACATGATGGTAATTACCTATTCTTAAGGCCTTGTACTAGTTTCCTTGATTTGATTCATAAGCGTAGCACTGAAATTTCTCTTTGTCTAACTTATGTGCCCCCAAGATGGTGTGCGGATAACATGGACTGTTGGGAGAGGTTGGTGGATGAGTGGTGCTCTCCCCAATGGCTAGCCATGCACAAAAATGCCAAGGACAAGCGTGCCCAGATGCGAGGTGTGCCGCACCATCAAAGGAGCTCCAACCTGTTTGAGTACGGGGATCATTGGGTACGTGGTTCGATTCATGCAATTTCATTCTTCATGCTAGCTTTAATTACTAATTTACCATGTTCCTCTCTTTCAGGCACGACACAACAAGAAGGATGTGCCGCTGCTGTACGACCTCTATGCCATGGCCCATACTGCCCCATACAAGAAGGCCAAGGCATTCTCAGAGGATGACCTCAATCATCCAGATAGCTTCACCAACATCTCCTCCCACAACAAGCTTGTGAGGTACAGATATTGGGGGAAGGAGATGAAAGGCGAGGACTTCAACCCGAGCCAGAGTCCTTTTGATCCTCGGATCGTGATGCCATCTAGTGATGGGAGGAAACATGGCCACATAGACATTGGGGATGGGCTAATACATTGTCCTAGAAGTCTCCTAGAGATCAAGAAGCGGCAGACAAAGTGTCTTCCTGAGATGAGGCCTCGACCACGGCTAGTGGTTCTTGCTATCGAGGCTAGGGCCCAGGAGCTTGTGGTAGAGGCAAGCAGGAAGGCGGATGAGAAGGTGAGGGACATGGAGGAGAGGACGACAAATCTGTTGGAGGTGGAGAAGAACCGGAACAACGCGAGTCACCGGGCCCTATACGAGATCCTCGTGGTAAGTTTCTCCCGCATACTAGCCAAATCATGCACGCAATGTTCGTTTCATTACTAACTCCTATGTCCGACTTGTGAAAACAAAATGTGCAGTCCGCGTGCGAGAAAACCGGCCAGACCCCTCCACCAATGCCCCAGATTGTTATAGCTGACACGGTAAGTTTCATTTGAATGGTCATTAGTTACTACTATTCACATTTCAGTTGCATCATGCTAACTAAACATTGCAAATGACCTTTCGTGCAGCACACCTCCCTCAAAGGATCGACCGATCCTTCTCCGTCTCATGGTGGCACAACCCCGACCGGCCCTTCACCTCCCGGATCACGATAAGTTTTCCCAAGTGTTTTGCTTAACAAATGCTTTGTTAGCTAGAAAATGTCATAACAACCTAGGATAGCTCAATAATGGCCTATAGCTAGCTTAGCTAGTTCATTTATTACATAATTAGCTCACTTGGGTACAAAATGGCATAACAACCTAGGATAGCTCAATAATGATCTATAATTAGCATAGCTACTTCATTTATGGCATAATTAGCTCACTTAGGTACAAAATGGCATAATAAACTAGGATAGCTCAATAAAGATCTATAATTAGCTTAGCTACTTCATTTATGACATAATTAGCTCACTTAGGTACAAAATGGCATAACAACCTAGGATAGCTCAATAATGATCTATAATTAGCTTAGCTACTTCAGTTATGACATAATTAGCTCACTTAGGTACAAAATGGCATAACAACCTAGGATAGCTCAATAATTATCTATAATTAGCTTAGCTAGTCCATTTACCTACCTTAGTTAGAAGAAGAAGAAGAAGAACGAAGAACGAAGAAGAAGAAGAAGCTAGTCTATCTTCTTCTTCTTCTTCTTCTTCTTCTTCTTCTTCTTCTTCTTCTTCTTCTTCTTCTTCTTCTTCTTCTTCTTCTTCTTCTTTTTCTTCTAGCTAGTCTTCTTCTTCTAACTTTCATCTTTCCTAATTTGCAGATTTGCTTGTGATGAGGAAGCTAGCATTGATGGAAACTTATTGTTGAAACTTTTACTTGTGCTTGTTCTTCCTTTTTATTTATGGAAACTTGTTGGATATGTTGTTGGTTGGAAACTTGTTAGATATCTCTTGTTGCAAACTTATTGTAT
>NC_057804.1:226083031-226084978 GCF_018294505.1 Triticum aestivum | reverse complement strand
ACTTTGCCGTCTGCTGGAAGATGACAAAGAGCTTTGCCATCCGCCAGCAGACGGCAAAACTGCCATGTGGCAGCTACATGTGCAACCTGGCAATTAGGGGCTAGCCTATTTGGCAGATTTTCTCTCAGCCGGCAGACGACAAAGCCTTTTTCGTCTTTGCCGTCTACTGGCTGACGGCAAATCACGCCATTAACCACTTAACGGACCTGAACTACCACATGTGCCGTCCAAGCTCTTTGTCGTCTGCCAACAGATGGCAAAGCCTTTTTCATCTTTGCCATCTGCCAGCTGACGACAAAGAGGCCTTTGTCATAGCCTATTAAGCTGGACATGTTGCCGTCTGCTGGCTGATGGCAAAGGTCTTTGTCGTCCGGCATGTGTGCCTTTGCCGTAAGCGTGGCGGACGGCAAAGTTCCTGATTCCTATAGTGTATGACGCCGCCACCGCCCACTAACCGAGGATTGACCTCTTCTCCTGTAGCCGCTGCCTAGGCCGCCGCCGCCATCTCTATATGCAGACCAGCTGTTTTTTCGGATATCCGCAGAGCGGCTGTTTACATGGTATCACTATAACTCAATTATATGTACATGGTAGTACATCACAGATGTTTTGTAACGACAACCGTGTCTCACCTACGTTGTCTTCTCATACGGTTTGGTGTGGAAATCGTGTGTGACGTTGTAATACCTAACACAAACGACATGTATAAACAGTGTGCCATATACTCCAACATATAGTGTCATAAGTAGTTCCCGACCGTTAGCTTATCGCCACAGTTTCCCCATTTCCCCCAAATCCCTACATAGCCTCCAAATTCCCTCGTGTGGAGCTGACATTGGGGGATTGCGGATGAGTGGTGCTGATGGTTTTGGTGCGGCTGCTCCTGCTCGTATCGCCGCCACGACGGCGGTCGCCGCCGAGCGCTTGCCTAAGGTCATCAGAAGGCAGGTGTACTACGAATCTGAATCGTCCTGTCAGGTTCCAATCTATCCCGATCTTTTTAAGCATGTCCAAAGTAGCTCCTTGCTGAATCTGTCCTGAATGACCACCCAAGGAAAGCGGTCTACCGCCGGATCCGGCGCATGACTCCAGACTCCCGCAACACGAGTTCAACTATGAGTTTTGCGCCACTGAGAAGTACCAAAAGCTAAGTTGTGTGCACGGGCACACCCCTGCTCGACATGTATGCACAGAGGGATTCGACATTTGCAGGTGGTTTCTCAGTTACCCCTTAGAGGTTTGTGCTAAGTTCATCATTTTACTTGAGTTAATGCCACCGCTCATCCTGAATACTATTTAACATTGGCAGGGATATGAGGCTTGTGCCTTTGTTAACTGGCTGGATAAAGAATGGCATGGCAGGGCTTGGAGTGTTATCACCAAGCTCGCAGAAGATAACGTAAAGCTAAAGACGAAACTGGCTGATCTGGAATGTACAATCAGTACGATGAAGCAAGAAAGAATCAATCACAAGCAACACATGAAAGCAAGAGACAAGAAGGAAGTAGCATGTGTAGTTGTGGTTGTCGCATTAGCCATGTTCTATGAGCTGTTTGCAATGATGATTAGGGGTTTTGTTTGACAGTATTGCTAAAGCACATCTAGATGTGCTCTAAGTAATGCACATCTAAATCCTATGCCATTAATGTTGCGCGAAGATTCATGCAGATATTTTTCTTTGTCTTTTTTCTTTTACTTTCTAGTTTGATTATTACTGGCTTTATCAATAAGAAGAGCTCAATGTATTGCTTGCCAACTATCCTACTCCGTTTGTACCGTTACCGGTGCATAATCCCAGAACTCGTTCCTTGTTTTTGTCCTGAAGAAGGAAACCAACCAAATAGCCAATAGGAGTCCTGCGCAACCGCGGTAATTTGGAGCCACTTGGTACAATTAATTGCGGTTGATTATATCAGTGGTTAGATAATTCATCAACCCCCGCTTCAA
>NC_057804.1:226062695-226082718 GCF_018294505.1 Triticum aestivum | reverse complement strand
TTAAGTGTCCACCATCTTCATCGTCCTCGGCAGGCTGCACTACACACTGGCACACACTCTGCAGCCATGTCGAGCGACAGCGAGGACGACAGTTCAGCCAGCAGTTTGGCGCCTGATGATAGGTCAACATCGTAATCATCTCCCTCGTCTTCCATGAGTCCGACATCGAGCCCAGACCTTGATTATATCCAGATCATGGAAGGGACGCCACCTCCGGAGTCGTCAGACGACAACCAGACAGATGACGAGCCGTCAAAGGACGAAGAAGAGGACGACGATGATGATGAGGAGGAATGGTCGAACGAGGAGGAGGAGGAGGAGGACAACAACGACGATGATGACGGCGGCGGCGATGAAAAGCCAACGATCAATGGCAAGAAGATTCTGTTGGAAATATGCCCTAGAGGCAATAATAAATTAGTTATTATTATTATATTTCCTTGTTCATGATAATCGTTTATTATCCATGCTATAATTGTATTGATAGGAAACTCAGATACATGTGTGGGTACATAGACAACACCATGTCCCTAGTAAGCCTCTAGTTGACTAGCTCGTTGATCAATAGATGGTTACGGTTTCCTGACCATGGACATTGGATGTCATTGATAACGGGATCACATCATTAGTAGAATGATGTGATGGACAAGACCCAATCCTAAGCCTAGCACAAAGATCGTGTAGTTCGTATGCTAAATCTTTACTAAATGTCAAGTATCTTTTCCTTAGACCATGAGATTGTGCAACTCCCGGATACCGTAGGAATGCTTTGGGTGTACCAAACGTCACAACGTAACTGGGTGGCTATAAAGGTGCACTACGGGTATCTCTGGAAGTGTCTGTTGGGTTGGCACAAATCGAGACTGGGATTTGTCACTCCGTGTGACGGAGAGGTATCTCTAGGCCCACTCGGTAGGACATCATCATAATGTGCACAATGTGACCAAGGGGTTGAGCACGGGATGATGTGTTACGGAATGAGTAAAGAGACTTGGTTATAACGAGATTGAACAAGCTATCGGGATACCGACGATCGAATCTCAGGCAAATACTATACCGCTAGACAAAGGAAATTGTATACGAGATTGATTGAATCCTCGACATCGTGGTTCATCCGATGAGATCATCATGGAACATGTGGGAGCCAACATGGGTATCCAGATACCGCTGTTGGTTATTCGCCGGAGAGTTGTCTCGGTCATGTCTACGTGTCTCCCGAACCCGTAGGGTCTACACACTTAAGGTTCGATGACGCTAGGGTTATAGGGAATAGATGTACGTGGTTACCGGATGTTGTTCAGAGTCCCGGATGAGATCTTGGATGTCACGAGGAGTTCCGGAATGGTCCGGAGGTAAAGATTTATATATGGAAAGTTGTTGTTCGGGTTCCGGGAAAAGTTTGGTTTTTTCCGGTATTGTACCGGGAAGTTTCCGGAGGATTCCGGAGGGGTCCGGAGGTCCGGAAAATGTTCCACCACGTCCAATACAGCAGCATGGGCTGTAAGGGGGCTCCCTAGCCTTAATAGGCCAGGGGCACCAGCCCCCCC
The DNA here is from genome assembly GCF_018294505.1 of Triticum aestivum. Taxonomy (NCBI): domain Eukaryota; kingdom Viridiplantae; phylum Streptophyta; class Magnoliopsida; order Poales; family Poaceae; genus Triticum; species Triticum aestivum. Next base: position 226,081,171 of record NC_057804.1, on the reverse strand, counting down.
AAGGCCCATGCGCAAGGGAGAGGTGAAACCCTAAAGGGGAGGGCCTCCACTTGACTTGGGAGGCACTCCTCCCCCCCTTGGCTGCCGCCCCCAACCCTAGATGGCATCTAGGGGGGCCGTAATTCCCCTCTCTCCCCTCTCGCAAGTCCTCCTCCTCTCCCGCGGTGCTTGGCGAAGCCCTGCAGGATTGCCACGCTCCTCCACCACCACGCCGTCGTGCTGCTGCTGGATGGAGTCTTCCCCAACCTCTCCCTCTCTCCTTGCTGGATCAAGGCATGGGAGACGTCACCGGGCTGCATGTGTGTTGAACACGGAGGTGCCGTCCGTTCGGCACTAGGAGCATCGGTGATTTGGATCACGACGAGTACGACTCCATCAACCCCGTTCACTTGAACGCTTCCGCTTAGCGATCTACAAGGGTATGTAGATGCACTCTCCTTCCCCTCGTTGCTAGATTACTCCATAGATTGATCTTGGTGATGCGTAGAAATTTTTTGATTTCCGCTACGTTCCCCAACAGTGGCATCATGAGCTAGGTCTATGCGTAGTTTCTATGCACGAGTAGAACACAAGTTGTTGTGGGCGTTGATTTTGTTCAATATGCTTACCGTTACTAGTCCAATCTTGTTTCGACGGTATTGTGGGATGAAGCGGCCCGGACCGACCTTACACGTACACTTACGTGAGACAGGTTCCACCGACTGACATGCAATTGTTGCATAAGGTGGGTAGCGGGTGCCAGTATCTCCCACTTTAGTCGGATCGGATTCGATGAAAAGGGTCCTTATGAAGGGTAAATAGCAATTGACATATCACGTTGTGGTTTTTTGCGTAGGTAAGAAACATTCTTGCTAGAAACCCATAGTAGCCACGTAAGACATGCAACAACAATTAGAGGACGTCTAACTTGTTTTTGCAGGGTATGCTGTGTGATGTGATATGGCCAAAAGAATGTGATGAATGATATGTGATGTATGAGATTGATCATGTTCTTGTAATAGGAATCACGACTTGCATGTCGATGAGTATGACAACCGGCAGGAGCCATAGCAGTTGTCTTAATTTATTGTATGACCCGCATGTCATTGAACAACGCCATGTAATTACTTTACTTTATTGCTAAGCCGTTAGCCATAGTAGTAGAAGTAATAGTTGGCGAGACAACTTCATGGAGACACGATGATGGAGATCATGATGACGGAGATCATGGTGTCATGCCGGTGACGATGATGATCATGGAGCCCCGAAGATGGAGATCAAAAGGAGCAAAATGATATTGGCCATATCATGTCACTTTTTGATTGCATGTGATGTTTATCATGTTTATGCATCTTATTTGCTTAGAACGATGGTAGCTTAAATAAGATGATCCCTCATTAAAATTTCAAGAAAGTGTTCCCCCTAACTGTGCACCATTGCGAAAGTTCGTTGTTTCGAAGCACCACGTGATGATCGGGTGTGATAGATTCTAACGTTCACATACAACGGGTGTAAGCCAGATTTACACACGCAATACACTTAGGTTGACTTGATGAGCCTAGCATGTCAGACATTGCCTTGGAACACGGAAGACCGAAAGGTCAAGCATGAGTCGTATAAAAGATACGATCAACATGAAGATGTTCACCGACATTGACTAGTCCATCTCACGTGATGATCGGACACGACCTAGTTGACTCGGATCATGTAATCACTTAGATGACTAGAGGGATGTCTATCTGAGTGGGAGTTCATAAGATGAACTTAATTATCCTGAACATCGTCAAAAGATCTTTGCAAATTATGTCATAAGCTCGTGCTTTAGTTCTACTGTTTTAGATATGTTCCTAGAGAAAATTTAGTTCAAAGTTGATAGTAGCAATTATGCGGACTAGGTCCGTAAACTAAGGATTGTCCTCGTTGCTTCGAAGAAGGCTTATGTCCTTAATGCACCGCTCAGTGTGCTGAACCTCGAACGTCGTCTGTGGATGTTTCGAACATCTGACATACACGTTTTGATAACTACGTGATAGTTCAGTAATGTTAAACGGTTTAGAGTTGAGGCACCGAAGACGATTTCGAAACGTCGCGAAACATATGAGATGTTTCGAGGGCTAAAATTGGGATTTCAGGCTCGTGCCCACGTCAAGAGGTATAAGACCTCCGACGAGTCTCTTAGCCTGGAAACTAAGGGAGAAAAGCTCAATCGTTGAGCTTGTGCTCGGATTGTCTGAGTACTACAATCACTTGAATCAAGTGGGAGTTAATCTTCCAGATGAGATAGTGATGTTTCTCTAAAGTCATTGCCACCAAGCTGCTAGAGCTTGGTGATGAACTATAACATATCAGGGATAGATATGATGATCCTTGAAATATTCGCGATGTTTGACACCGCGAAAGTAGAAGTCAAGTAGGAGCATCAATTGTTGATGGTTAGTTAAAACCACTAGTTTCAAGAAGGGCAAGGGCAAGAAAGCGATACTTCATGAAACAACAAATCAGTTGCTGCTCTAGTGAAGAAACCCAAGGTTGAACCCAAAACCGAGACTCGGTGCTTCTGTAATAAAGGGAACAGCCACTGGAGCAGAATTACCCTAGATACTTGGTAGATGAGAAGGCTGGCAAGGTCGATAGAAGTATATTGGATATACATTATGTTAATGTGTACTTTACTAGTACTCCTAGTATCACCAGGGTATTAGATACCGGTTCGGTTGCTAAGTGTTAGTAACTCGAAATAAAAGGCTACAGAATAAACGGAGACTAGCTAAAGGTGAGATGACTATGTGTGTTGGAAGTGTTTCCAAGGTTGATGTGATCAAGCATCGCATGCTCTCTCTACCGTCGAGATTGGTGTTTGCGTTGAGCATAGACATGATTGGATTATGTCTATCGCAATACGGTTATTCATTTAAGGAGAATAATGGTTACTCTGTTTATTTGAATAATACCTTCAATGGTCTTGCACCTAAAATGAATGGTTTATTGAATCTCGATCGTAGTGATACATATGTTCATGCCAAAAGATATAAGATAGTAATGATAGTGCCACCTACTTGTGGCACTGCCATGTAGGTCATATTGGTATAAAACACATGAAGAAGCTCCATGTTGATGGATCTTTGGACTCACTTGTTTTTGAAAACTTGAGACATGCAAATCATACCACATGGGCAAGATGACTGAAAAGCCTCGTTCTCAGTAAGATGGAACAAGAAAGCAACTTGTTGGAAGTAACACATTTTGATGTGTGCAGTCCAATGAGTGCTGAGGCACACAGTGGATATCGTTATGTTCTTACTTCACAGATGATTTGATTAGATACTGAGTATATTTACTTGATGAAACACAAGTCTGAATTATTGAATGGTTCAAGTAATTTCAGAGTGAAGTTGAAGATCATCATGACAAGAGGATAAAATTTCTATGATATGATCATAGAGATGATTATCTGAGTTACGAGTTTTGACACGCAATTAAGACATTGTGGAAATTGTTTCACAATTAATACCGCCTGGAACACCATAGTGTGATGGTGTGTCCGAACATCATAGTTGCACCCTATTGGATATGGTGCGTACCATGATGTCTCTTATCGAATTACCACTATCGTTCATGGGTTAGGCATTAGAAACAACCGCACTCACTTTAATAGGGCACCACGTAATTCCGTTGAGACGACACCGTTTGAACTATGGTTTGGAGAAACCTAAGTTGTCGTTTCTTAAAAGTTTGGGGCTGCGACGCTTATGTGAAAAAGTTTCAGGCTGATAAGCTCGAACCCAAAGCGGATAAATGCATCTTCATAGGACACCCAAAACAGTTGGGTATACCTCCAGTCTCAGTTCCGGAAGCAAAAGGGATTGTTTCTAGAATCAGGTCCTTTCTCGAGGAAAAGTTTCTCTCGAAAGAATTGAGTGGGAGGATGGTGGAGACTTGATGAGGTTACTGAACCATCACTTCAACTAATGTGTAGCAGTGCATAGGAAGTTGTTCCTGTGGCACCTACACCAATTGAATTAGAAGCTTATGATAGTGATCATGAAGTTTTGGATCAAGTCACTACCGTACCTCGTAGGGTGACAAGGATGCGTACTACTTCAGAGTGGTACAGTAATCCTGTCTTGAAGGTCATGTTGCTAGACAACAATGAACCTACGAGCTATGGAGAAGCGATGGTGGGCACATATTCTGAAAAATGGTTAGAAGCCATGAAATCCGAGATAGGATCCATGTATCAAAACAAAGCATGGACTTTGGTGGACTTGCCCGATGATCGGCAAGCCATTAAGATAAATGGATCTTTAAGAAGAATACGGAAGTGGACGGTAATTTCACCGTCTATGAAGCTCGACTTGTGGCGAAGAGTTTTTCACAAGTTCAAGGAAGTTGACTACGATGAGATTTTCTCATCCGTAGCGATGCTTAAGTCCATCAGAATCATGTTAGCATTAGCTGCATTTATGAAATCTGGCAGATGGATGTCAAAACGAGTTTCCTTACCAGTTTTCGTAAGGAAAGGTTGTATGCGATACAATCGGAAAGGTTTTGTCGATCCTAAGGATGCTATAAGGTATGCTAGCTCCAGCGATCCTTCCTTGGACTAGAGCAAGCATCTCAGAGTCAGAATATACACTTTGATGAGATGATCAAAGATTTTGGGTTTATACAAAGTTTATGAGAAACTTGTATTTCCAAAGAAGTGAGTGGGAGCACTATAGATTTTCTGATGAGTATATGTTGTTAACATATTGTTGATCAGAAATGTTGTAGAATTTCTGGAAAGCATATAGGGTTATTTGAAAAGTGTTTTTCAAGGGAAAACCTGGATTAAGCTGCTTGAACATTGAGCATCAAGATCTATGAGGATGGATAAAAAACGCTTAATGGTACTTTCAAATGAGCACATACCTTGACATGATCTTGAAGGTGTTCAAGATGGATCAGTTAAAGAAGGAGTTCTTGCCTGAGTTGTAAGGTATGAAGTTGAGACCTAAAGCTCGACCACGGCAGAAAAGAAGGAAAGGACGAAGGTCGTCCCCTATGCTTTAGACGTAGGCTCTATAGTATGCTATGCTGTCTACCGCACCTGATGTGTGCCTTGCTACATATCTGTCAAGAGGGTACAAAGGTGATCAAGGAGTGGATCACCAGACAGCGGTCAAAATTGTCCTTGGAGTAATAAGGACATGTTTCTCGATTATGGAGGTGATAAAGAGTTCGGCGTAAAGGGTTGCGTCAGTGCAAGCTTTAGCACCTATACGAATGACTCTGAGTAGCAAACCGGATACGTATAGTGGAGCAACCATTTGGAATAGCTCCAAGTGGAGCGTGGAAGCAGCATTTACAATATGACCTAGAGATTTGCGAAGTACATACGGATCTGAATGTTGTAGACCCGTTGACTAAAACCTCTCTCACAAGCAAAACATGATCAAACCCCAGAACTCATTGAGTCTTAATCACATGATGATGTGAACTAGTTTAGTGACACTAGTAAACTATTTGGATGTTGGTCACATGGCGATGTGACCTGTGAGTGTTAATCACATGGCGATGTGAACTAGATTATTGACTCTAGTGCAAGTGGGAGACTGTTGGAAATATGCCCTAGAGGCAATAATAAATTAGTTATTATTATTATATTTCCTTGTTCATTATAATCGTTTATTATCCATGCTATAATTGTATTGATAGGAAACTCAGATACATGTGTGGGTACATAGACAACACCATGTCCCTAGTAAGCCTCTAGTTGACTAGCTCGTTGATCAATAGATGGTTACGGTTTCCTGACCATGGACATTGGATGTCGTTGATAACGGGATCACATCATTAGTAGAATGATGTAATGGACAAGACCCAATCCTAAGCCTAGCACAAAGATCGTGTAGTTCGTATGCTAAAGCTTTTCTAAATGTCAAGTATCTTTTCCTTAGACCATGAGATTGTGCAACTCCCGGATACCGTAGGAATGCTTTGGGTGTACCAAACGTCACAACGTAACTGGGTGGCTATAAAGGTGCACTACGGGTATCTTTGAAAGTGTCTGTTGGGTTGGCACGAATCGAGACTGGGATTTGTCACTCCGTGTGACGGAGAGGTATCTCTGGGCCCACTCGGTAGGACATCATCATAATGTGCACAATGTGACCAAGGGGTTGATCACGGGATGATGTGTTACGGAACGAGTAAAGAGACTTGGTTATAACGAGATTGAACAAGGTATCGGGATACCGACGATCGAATCTCGGGCAAATACTATACCGCTAGACAAAGGGAATTGTATACGGGATTGATTAAATCCTCGACATCGTGGTTCATCGGATGAGATCATCGTGGAACATATGGGAGACAACATGGGTATCCAGATCCCGCTATTGGTTATTGGCCGGAGAGTTGTCTTGGTCATGTCTACGTGTCTCCCGAACCCGTAGGGTCTACACACTTAAGGTTCGATGACACTAGGGTTATAGGGAATAGATGTACGTGGTTACCAAATGTTGTTCGGAGTCCTGGATGAGATCCCGGACGTCACGAGGAGTTCCGGAATGGTCCGGAGGTAAATATTTATATATGGAAAGTTGTTGTTCGGGTTCCGAGAAAAGTTCGGTTTTTTCCGGTATTGTATCGGGAAGTTTCCAGAAGGTTCCGAAGGATTCCGGAGGGGTCCGGAGGTCCGGAAAATGTTCCATCACGTCGAATACAGCAGCATGGGCTGTAAGGGGTCTCCCTAGCCTTAATGGGCCAGGGGCACCAGCCCCCCAAGGCCCATGCGCATGGGAGAGGGGAAACCCTAAAGGGGAGAGCCTCCACTTGACTTGGGAGGCACTCCTCCCCCCCTTGGCCGCCGCCCCCAACCCTAGATGGGATCTAGGGGGGCTGTAATTCCCCTCTCTCCCCACCTATAAATAGTGGAGTGGTGGGAGGGCAGCCACACCCAAGTTCTGGCGCAGTCCTCCCCCTCTCCCAAGTCCTCCTCCTCTCCCGCGGTGCTTGGCGAAGCCCTACAGGATTGCCACGCTCCTCCACCACCACCACGCCGTCGTGCTGCTGCTGGATGGAGTCTTCCCCAACCTCTCCCTCTCTCCTTGCTGGATCAAGGCATGGAAGACGTCACCGGGCTGCATGTGTGTTGAACGCGGAGGTGCCGTTCGTTCGGCACTAGGATCATCGGTGATTTGGATCACGACGAGTACGACTCCATCAACCCCGTTCACTTGAATGCTTCTGCTTAGCGATCTACAAGGGTATGTAGATGCACTCTCCTTCCCCTCGTTGCTAGATTACTCCATAGATTGATCTTGGTGATGCGTAGAATTTTTTTGATTTCTGCTACGTTCCCCAACAGCTTCCTCGCCAAGATGATGTCGCGGGGCCATCCAACAACAACAAGAAGAAGGACTAAATTAAGCAGAATGTATATATCTCTGTTTATCCTGTCAATCTAATCGCCGATGGTTAGTAATATGTATTCGACAGAGATCTTCTACATTATCGCCCATAGGTTCGTTTGTTGATCTGTGTGCCCTGACGAGCACAAAATTCACAAAAAAATAGTGTATGGGCTGTCTATAATGATCGCACACAATTCAGATTACCAACCTGTTTTCCGGGTATCACACACATCTTGTTATGCCGAATCGTTTGTTTTCACCTCGATCATCAAAAACGGTTCACTGGAGCGAACTGTATGTTGTGTATCGCACACACCTTGATCTGGCTGCCCATTTCTGTTGTTCTGTCTCATCACAAATAGTTCGTACAGATCAACTGTATGCCCCTCATCGCACACGCAACTGAAATCTGAATCATGTTTGATGTATCATTCATCGCAAACATTTTGCATATTTTTTCATGGTTTTTTTACATCACCGATTGCGATTAATGCATCACACGCAGTTTCATCAAAGGGTCTCTCATCGTAGTGTCGTTTTAGCATCATCCCGCAGTGGTGATGTCTCCAATGTATCTATAATTTTTTATTGTTCCATGCTATTGTAGTATCAATCTTCGACGTTTTTATGCAATTATATGTCATTATATATCATTTTTGGGACTAACCTATTAACTTAGTGCCAAGCCAGTTGTTGCTTTTTGCCTGTTTTTGGTTTTCCAGGATATTAGTAGCAAACAAAGTCCAAATGCCATGAAACTTTTTAATGATTTTTCCTGGACATACGAGACCCTAGAGGCTTCGAGAGAGGGTCAGAAGATGAAGGAGTGGCCCACAAGCCACCAGGGCGTGCTCAGGGGGGTAGGCGCGCCCTGGTGCCCCGTGGGACCCCCTTTGCTCTATTTGACCAAATTAACTTCGCCTTTATAAATTATCTAAAACCAGGAAACCAGCATAGAGCCACCCAAAACACTTTTCCGCTTCCATAAGCTTCTGTTCTCGCGAGATTCCATCTAGAGGCCTGTTCTGGCAATCTGCCGGAGGGGGAACCGATCACGGAGGGGCTCTACATCAACCTTGCGGCCCTTTGACTGATGTGTGAGTATTTTACCACAGACGTACGTGTCCATAGCTAGTAGCTAGATGGCTTCTTTTCTCTCTTTGTTCTTCAATATAATGTTCTCCTCGATGTTCTTGGAGATCTATTCAATGTAATCACTTTTTGCGGTGTGTTTGTTGGGATCTGATGAATTGTGACTTTATGATCAGATTATCCATGAATATTATTTGAGTCTTCTCTGAACTCTTTTATGCATGATTATTATATCTTTGTATTTCTCTTTGATCTTTTGATTTAGTTTGGCCAACTAGATTGGTTTTTCTTGCAATGGGAGAAGATGGGTTCAGTCTTGTAGTGATCTATGTCCTAGTGAGAGACAGGGTCAAGATACGTATTTGTATTGTTGCCATTAAGGATAAAACGATGGGGTTTATTCATATTTCTTGAATTTACTTTGTCTACGTCATGTCATCTTGCTTAAGGCATTACTCTGTTCTTTATGAACTTAATACTCTAAATGCATGATGGATAGCGGTCGATGTGTGGAATAATAGTAGTAGATGCATGCAGGAGTCGGTCCACTTGTCTCGGACGTGTTCCTATATACATGATCATTGCCTTCGATATCATCACGATTATTTGCTTTTTTATCAATTGCCCAACAGTAATTTGCTTACCCACTGTTATTTTCAAGATAGAAGCCTCTAGTGAAAAGTATGGCCCCCGGGTCTATTTTTATCATATATTAAAATCCAAAAATACCTTGTTGCAATTTTATTTACTTTATTTTATTTTGGGTTTTTTTATGTATCTATCACTACAAGATTTGATCCCTTGTTTGGGATTGACAACCCCTTGTTTGCGTTGGGTGCAAGTATTTGTTATTTTGTGTGTAGGAACTACTAACGAGGTGTTGCTTGGTTCTCCTAGTAGATTGATAACCTTGGTTCTTAACCGAGGGAAATACTTATCTCTACTGTACTGCATCATCCTCTCCTCTTCGGGGAAATCCCAGCGCAGCTCACAAGTAGCAGTCATCTTCATCACTTGAATCATAAAGATTATCATAATTTTCTTTTATAAAGTCTTCATTAGTAAGGGGAATAAAAATATCATGCCAATCAAACTCATCATCCCGAAGCTTATAACTTTGCATATCATTAGAATCATTGATATTCATAAAAAGCATACTAACAACATTGCAATCATTCTTATCATTCATGTAATTTGCACCAACATTTTTGTTAAATTATTCTTCTATCACTTCATGAAGACTATCGGAATCCATATTTTCGAGAAAGACTTCATAGATATAACGAAACACACACAAATTCATCTTTTCTTTCAAAGGGCTTATAGCAATAGCATTTTCATCACAAGCAATTGGTTTATTATAATTAGAATATTTGAAAATTCTGGCTAGTGGAGAAGGATCCGTATCATTTTTTAGCAAGCGAAGATGCAAGCAAATTGAAATAGAAGGCACATGGCAACACAAGCAAATAAAAGTGATAATATAATAGCATGAAACAATAAAAAATTATAGATATTTGAGACATATCATACACCATGACTCGAAGTCTCTCTATGCCTAATCTCTCTACTGTAGAAAACCACTTTTATGTTCTGTCTTTTAACTTATGATCTATATTTTAAAGTTGTTTTTACTCTCACTGCAACAAACAATCCTTTATAACACTCTGTTATATTTGTTTCAAGGGATAATAATACTACCTACAGGTGCTCAAACAGTTACTACACACAAGACTTGTAACAACTTGTGTGTGACCGAAATGCCGCTCATAAATACTCTCCTCCCCTGTTTGTTGGGACAATAACTATTGGGATACCTACACAAAGGTGCTGCAATACATTTTGTGTCTTGCAAGCCATTTGTGGACATATTCACCATCCTATTGTAACCCCTTTGCAGGGTATTAACTCACCACGAGGGTTTGAACCTGGGTAACCCTCCCGTGCAAACTCCCCTCTAGTACTTTCAGGCGTGCACTACCTTACCGAGGGATTTGACGGTTTTTCTACACATTCATGAACCATGTGATAGGAAACTACTTGGCGACACTTGTGGTGTCATGCCATTGGCGGAAAAAGTGGGTTTACGACTGGTCTAGGTGTTGTTGCGTGCTGCAGTGGGCCTAGGTAAGCTATGGATTAGCTGGAGTACCCAGTGCGTCCTATGTATAGAATTGATCCACATATATACAAAGATATGACAACATATATATTGCTTCCTGCAAAATAAACCAACCTCTACTTACCCAAAAAGCATGATTTAGGGCTTTTATACTTTCCAGTGAAACTTGCCAATGCATTCAATGTATTGACCCTTGTGGCTGCAAGGTATCATGTTACGGGCCTTATGAAGGACGAATAAGGGATTACAAGTAGGATTACAATGATATACTTGACTTTTGGTCGTGCCACAAGATAACATTGTATTCCGCTCCATGATATTATAGGCTAGCCTTGAGCTAAGCAGATAGGTAATGTTAGACTGGATCTGTGATGTAATACTAGGATATATCTTGGTATTTCATTGTGAACTGTGCATACTAGCTATTGATCCAGGGACTATCATAGAAAGCGTAGAGATTCGTGTTCCTTATCAGGCACCGGGTTGTCACACCTATGGATCCTAGTCCATTCTTATTTCATTGCTTTCAACCTTGATCAAATGCTCTTTACAATTTCTGGTTTTTATTTCTTTTTCCTTGTAGCTACAATATTCCATACACATTTACGTTTAATCCTTGTAACTAGCAATGCTAGTAAGACTGAAAATCTTGCTAGTTTCCTTGGGGACCAAGAAAATATTGTACTTGTGTGTGCAAATACCTATCACACTACTAGAAAACCCCTTACTAATGGCGCACCTAATATGGCCATTAATGGCGCATCTGTGGTGCGCCATTAATAGCACGCCATTAGTAATTTTTACTAATGGCGCACCACCTGGTGCGCCATTAGTATCTGGTATACTAATGGCGCACCGCGGGTGCGCCATTAGTATAGGCCAGGGTGCGCCATTAGTATGCCTCACAGGGGCCATGTATACCCAGGTGCTTTGGCATACTAATGGCGCACCACCACTGGATGCGCCATTAGTAACCGTGGCATACTAATGGCGCACTGCCCGGTGATGCGCCATTAGTATGCACTGTCATACTAATAGCGCACTGTCATGTGGTGCGCCATTAGTATGAATATTAGGTTTTTTTTATTTTTTATTTTCTGTTTTTTGCACAGGTTACAAAATGTATAATTTGACAAAATATAGACAGCACACATCAACAACAGATTCATCGAATACAATAGAAGATTAGTCTTTGAATACAATTCATCCTATTAGTCTCCGAATACAATTCATCATATTAGTCTCCGAATTGAAAAGACCGAACAAAGATAGAACATTATATTACAAGTCTCGAGACCGCGAGTAGCGAGTTTGTCTTCACATTACAAGTCGATATCGATCATCTAAACTACCATCACATAGAAGAGAGCTGCGGTCATCACGATGAGCATCATCACGATGAAACTCGTCTTCATCCGGTTCCTCCAACGCTCCCTCCCCTCTCCCGCTAGATAGCGGGCGTATCTAGATTCGGCCTCGGCCCTAGTGGTGTACCCTTTGTAACTATTACCGCTGAATCGGTGAACCTGTCTCCGACAGTCCTCCCAGTCATCGTAGACTCCGGGAACCTTACCCTTGTACACGACATACGTCGGCATTGCTATGCACTAGCCAAACGAAACGTTAGTACCAATTCACAGACAATACATAAGCAATATATAAGTATGCAACAGAACGATCGGAAGAGAAAAGCAAGACATTAATAGCATCGATTACATCTAAGTTGAACGACTCTCGAAACCAAAGAGACATACTACAAGTTCATTAAAGTTTAATTACAACATGAGCCAATCGATGTTTCAGAACTAGACACAGCATCACTGCTTTCGACTCGACTCAAGGGACCGGAGCATGGATGAAGCCGCCGTCTATCGTGGGAGTCATGAAATAACGGTCGTTGTCAGCCTGCATTTGTAGCATTGTGTCGATGTCACTGTTGGACGGTTGATTGTTGAGGTAGAACTGCCCCGAGGTATGAAGGACATCTTGATGGATGATTTCCGCAAACTCTGACTGGATGCGAAAGAATTCTTGTCGGACGTCCGCATCCTGGATTGCCGACACGCTCTTTGCCCAATCTTTGAGTTTACTCGGTAGCAGAAGTTGATGATGGTCCCGTACGATCGCCCGCATGTGATGGATGGCGTAGTAGGCACCCTTCTGACCGCCAGGCGGCTGCTTGACGCAGCAGAACATCGTATTGTGGGAGAACATGTGCTTGCCATACTTACGAATAGGCCTGGTGAAGGTGCCTCCAGATTTGGCGTAGCCGGGGAGAACATCATCAAGAACCTTCTTGACATTTGTGTAGTCTACGTTCAACTGACGGTCCGGGTCGAAATACATGGCCATGGAATATTTGGGGCTTAGGAGGATGAGCGTGCAACGTGTGTCACTGCAGAAAACATGGAATGTTAAAAGAAAAACGATCGAAATGTAAGAATTCATATGTTACGGGCCGGTTGAGGGGAGGACTTACTCGGGAAAGTAAGGCACGAGGAAGTTATCCTTATCTTAGTTTGCCAGAATGATGCCTTCGAGGTAAGAACTCGCGACTTGCCGGTCCCCAGCGCTGCCCAAGATCTTGGCACGCATGTAGAAGGGGTGGACTATCACGATGTCCGGGGTCTTGTCGCGAATGATCCGCATCTCCATACTCAGCGAAAATAGCCGAACGAAGGTGTAGTGCAGCGGATGAAGGTTCAACATAGCATGGATGTCATCAAAACGCAGGACGATCATACGCCTGATGGAGTTATCCACAAAGCCCTTGCCCTCTGGCACCTTGGCCGCGAAAACCGGGTATGCCACATCCTTCTCTCTGAGACGCCGCTTCTCCAAAGCAAGAACACTGTCATGCAGACTCCGCATAGCACCGGTTGCAGCATTGAGCATATTTGTCGGTAGCATCGCCCTACCCGCCACATGCACCCTCCTCGAGATATCCTGCGGTGAAGGTGGCCCATCCTGAGCATGGATCATACTTGGTGCCGGCTGGCTCGCACCCTTCTTAGTATTTCTTTTGCGTGCCTTCTTCTTCTCCTGTAATGGGACTGAGTTCTGCTCACAGACCGCCTTCTTGAGTGTGTTGGGGCTGATAATATTTCGCACCTCGCCTATCTGAGGCTCGGTGATGTCGGCAGCTGGAGGCGTCTCCTGAGAGCTGAACGCCAGACGACGCCTGTTGCAACTTGGCTTCTCCGCGGTACCAGCTAGATCGCACACATCTTTTGTTGGGTTTGGTTCTTGAGAAGGAGACCCCATGAAGTCGCCATCATACCCATGATCGGCAAAGTACTGATCGACGTTGCCAAATGTATCATTGTCGTCGTCGTCGTCGTTCTGATCCTGTGCCATATGCATGTTTGGATCCAGTGGCATAGGGATGTCCGGCACCGTTACGGCGGTCTTGCCATGGGGCCGACTTGGCGCCGGCACGACTGGCGGTGTTGTCTTTGGGGTGGTGTCCCCCGCCCCCAAACGAATCTGGCTCTTCGGCCAAAGCAGGGGCCAGCTCAGGCAGGCGCTGAGGGTCATCATGTCTTCATCGTCGGCCCCGACGGGTCGAATCGGAGGTAACAAGTCGTCGCAGCCTGGCAGCACCTGAACCAGTTGAACCCTAAACAAGTTGGGTGGCATCTGGGTACCGTGGAACAAGGGGTTGCCCGGTTGAACGATTTTGCCCTTGGCGACATCGACCAACTCATTGTTCACGAAGTGGAGGAGAGTGCACGGAACATCGGCGGCGCCCTGCGAAAACATGTAGGGCGTCAGGGATGCCCAGTCAAAGGCAAGGAGATGAAGTCCTCGGCCGAGAGAGGCTTAATTAGTTACCGTGATGATGGCGTCGAGCTCGGCTAATGTCGACGCACCGCCAACAGCGGGCGTGCAGTTGACGGAGGGGCCGCTTGCTGAAGAGGTGCCGCCCGGCGTACACCCGGGTGCATTAAGATCCCGTGCCGGCGTCGGAGACACCAATGCTACCTCCGCCGGAGGCACCAATGGCCCCGCCATCGCATTATGCGAGTTGCTGGCCGTGAAGCTAGGAATCGGGGGCGGCCCCTGTTGGCCGCCCGCAATCCACGCACTCAACCCCGAGATCAAGGTAGGCACAATGGCGGTGATCGTCGCTCCGAGTCGTTGTTCCACTTGCTCTTGGACAATCTCCGGAATCCGCGCCACCTGTGCCTTGAGTTCTTGAACCTCTCACGCCTGGCTTTCCGAGCTGGTCTTTTTCTCCTTCCGGACACCAGCGGTATAGTATGAACCCCATTTTGTCGACAAGCCTTTGCCGGCCACACGACCAGCTGACGTCGGCTTACTGAGCTTATCCTTGTTCTTCATTACATTCAACGCCCTATTTAGAGTGGTGTCCCAAGGGTTTCTCTTAGTCGACCCCGCGCTACTGCTTTCAGTCGCCTGCGGAAGGAATATGAACCATTTAGAAATTTGGCTTCATTAATTAGAATGCAACCATATGGAGCTAATTACGCGGGGGTGTATTCCTTACCAGAACAAGCTCAAGCTGCCTGGTCTTCGGATCCGTGGTAAGCTCCTTTGTTTTCGGGTCCTTCTTGTACCGGGCCCTGACAAAGTTCCTGGTCTGCTTGTTACCGCTGTATTTCTCGAAGAGGGGCGGTAGGCCTTGCTCGGCACGGTCCGCCTCCTCCTTGTCCCATATAGGCTCCGCCACTCTGTAACCGCCGGGACCGAGTGTGTGTTCCCCTATGTTCAGCTCCCGCATTTGTTTCCCCCACTCACTTGATTGGGATCTTGCGGTGCTCGAGCAATTGATCTTGAAGTCGTTGTAGTCATCTTCGATGATCGAAGGATTTTTCTCCTTGATCTTCTGATAACTCTCACCTTTCTCGATCATTTTCTTCACATTGCTTTTCCAAGTAGACAGGGCCTTGCTCATCTTCGTGAGGGCAGCATTGTTCACTTTATTCCCTTTGAGGCTTGTGTTTGCAAATTCAGCGGGGAACTTGTACCGTTCGTGCAGCTTCGTGAAGAGGAGGTGGCGCAAATTCCCTCGGTCAGGATGCCTCAGGTTCTCGGTGTTGATCGAGACGGTGCTCCGGACAATGCACCCGAGCTGAAGCGAGTACCCCTTGACTATTCGTTTGGGTGCCGTTGGATTCCCGTTGGAGTCCACTTCAGTAACTTCCTCCTTGAGGGTGAGGAGCACGATCGGGCGCCGGTCCTTCCGTTGCCTCTTGGGTTGGCTGCCATCTGTGCGGGCGCCGCCATCATCAGTGGTGGCATCCTCGGCGACACCATCAGTGGTGGCATCCTCGGCGACACCATCAGTGGTGGCATCAGTGTGGTCATCCTCGGCGGCACCATCAGTGGTCTCAGGATCGGTGGGGAAGGCGGCGACCTCATACAAGTGAGGTTGTTCCTCCATCTCCTGGGACAACTCCCAGAATGCCTTGCCGCCCGAACCCCCGGCCTCATCGTTGTGGGCCATGTTTCTCTCTAAATAGAAACAAAGTTTGGTCAAAAAGTTGGTTATTGTCAAGGAACAAGATCTCTAAGTTGACCAAATAACCTAATTCTCGAGGAATGCCGCCAAAAAGTTGGTTATTGTCAAGGAACAATTGAGAGATGTTTGTGATATTGCCTAGGTGTTTTGGGATAGAACCTGTTAGTGTGTTGTTGCTAAGGTCCAAGTCCACGTTCTCAGGGTAACCTAGTTCTTGAGGGGAGTGTCTAGAAAGTTCACTCTTCTTTTTAGAAGACAAGCGTCTAAAATGGTATTGCCTTTCCTTAATTTGTACTATTTTTTCATTGTGCTGAATACTTATGTGGGTGAGTGTATCTGTAATTACTTTTTACTACACCGCAGAACTAATCCTGAGTGTACCCTGTTATTGCTTTTTCAATCTATAGCTGAAACATATTACACCATAGATGGTGATACTGTGTTTGCATATGAAAATAGCACCACATGTGGTCGATAGTCTTGCGCCCCTAGCAACTATTGAGTTTCTGAAAAACTCAACACTTCTACATTACAATTCTACTGGAATAGCTGCAGTGTTTTGTCAGTCAAGAGCTGGATGATGTTGTTTGCTCTATGGTTTCCTGTATGTAAACTTGCTGTATTTATTCTGTAGAAGGTGTAAAGTTCGCAGACCCAAAGAAATCTGAAGGCGGACCAGCTAACCATGTCAAATTGCTAGAGCAGTGGTTGTACTGACACAGAACATTGCTACACCAGGATAGTGTATCTGTAATTACTTTTTACTACACCAAGATTTGTACTATTTTTTCATTGTGTTGAATACTTATGTGGGTGTGTGAATAAAATACTAAACTAATCCAACCACTAAAGCAAATTAATTTTTATTTCGGTTGAGAATCGGGAACCTTCTAGGTCAAGAAAATTGGGCATGACCTTTGCTAATTTTCTTGACCTAGGAGTGCCCCATTTCTCAACCGAAACGGAAATTAATCAACGTTTCAGGAGAAAGGGGTTATTTTTTGGCACAAACAGAGATGTTCTAACTATTTTCAGTATCAAGGCATTGCAATTTGAATCATCTTATCAGTGTCTCTACAAAAATAGCTCAGAATTATGATTCCATTTCCACATTGATCTTTGAGCAATATGGTGCATTGTTTTGCTTCAGGTGATCTGTCCCAAAGCAGCATCCGGACCAAAGCTTCGCAACCTTACAGCGGCGCGTGCACACACGCACGATGAGTTTCAAAGAGCTAAATCATGCTATTAGCTGGGCATATGCAGTAGGAACAACCAAACTTGAAGAAACTCATGCTAAAGAATTTAAAAGCTTCTGCAATACAAAGATGACAATTCACAATTCTTGCTAGTAAATGCATCAGATTTAGAATTCTTGTCAGAAGCACGGATACATGTTTAGAATTCCATTTTACTCAATCTTTGCTACAACTTTCAAGATGCCTTGAAAAAATTTACAAGGACACACTTGTGAAGCTTGTGACCACATTATGGGTACAAACATGTTTACCACAAACTCCACGTAATTCATAGTACTTGAAACTAAAAGCTAGTGGTCGTATCCTGCCAACCAATAAACTCAATCTCTATGTGCCACTTGTCCAACTAGTGCCTGCTACTCTTCTTCTCCTCTAATTATCTCAGATCAGATAACTACTACCAATGGTGATCCGTGTCTGGTATTGTGCGACTCAATCTCCATATTAAAAAATCCAGATCGAATGAAACCAACAGTTCACTCGACAATATCACTTTCACAGTCACGGGTCTCGGGCCGGTCTCTATTTCAGATAGTTAACCATATGCACATTGCTACTTGCCAAAGAAGAAAAACCAAAACAGTGGTTACATCGTCCAGGAGATTGCATTCCAAAGCCAAGGCTTCATTCATCCCTGGTCATGTATGGTCAATTTTTTTTCTATCTTCGACCACTAATTACAAAAACACAATTCAAAGATTTACAGTTAGATTTCTGGTCAAGAGACTTGAACTGGATCGTACCACGTGCTCTCACCAGAGAGAATATTTCCCATTGACTAGTCTTGGAACAGATGAACCTATCATGATTGGATTGGCTAGGACAAACTGCAACTTGGTGGCATTATATACTAAATAATCTGTCAATGCATCCCAAACAATAAAAAAAGTTATTTGCAAAGGACATGATTGCTCAAAATAATTGCGAAGCAAATGTACCATGCGAGGCAAAGTCACTAGTTTGCATCAATAATAATGCAACAGCTATAAAACAATTACTAAAAACAAACACGCTCATGACAAGTTGTGCATATACCTATACGGCCTACCTGTAGCTTGTGTGTTAAAAAATGCACAGTAAAAAGCACACTGTAGAGGGGGAGAGGGGGAGAGGAGGAGGGGGAGCTCATGGGGGTGGTGGTG
>NC_057804.1:226060986-226061633 GCF_018294505.1 Triticum aestivum | reverse complement strand
GGCGGTGGAGCGGGCGCGGGCGGACGGCGTCGGGTTAGGTTTGGGCGGACGGCGTGGGCTCGAGGGGGAGGAAGGGGAGAGGGAGGCGGCGGGGGCGCGTGGGCGGCTGCGGCGCAGTGGGTCAGGGCAGCGGCGGCGGCGGCGGTGGATCGAGGGAGAGGGAACTGGCGAGGGGGAGAGGGAAGGGGGGATCGGGCGAAGGAGGAGAGGGAAGGGGGGATCGGGCACAGTACTAATGGCGCACCACACCTCGGTGCGCCATAAGTACATCCATACTAATGGCGCACCTCACCGTGGTGCGCCATTAGTATTTTTTTATTTCAACTCGAGCAAACAGGTTATGTACCACCAGAACTGATCCACATCAAGTCCCCTCTACTAGCTCGACTGGTCTGCAGCCAGTTCTCACACCAGGAGGTCCTGGGTTCGACTCCTAGGCTCCACAAATTTTTTTTAGCATTTAAAAAGCTGTTTGATACTTATTTGTGTTTAAATATGTTCAAACTTGTTTAAATAATAACAGTAATATTTTTTTATAAGACTGTAGCATTTAAAAAGCTGTTTGATACTTATTTTTTTATAAGACGGTGCGCGGGGTGCGGGGGGTCGGCGGCGGCGGTTGAGTAGGGGAATCGAGGGTGCGGGGG